>NC_086100.1:89799901-90099901 GCF_963921235.1 Mobula hypostoma | reverse complement strand
CTCTTTATCTCCTCTCTTTGTCTCCTGCCTATCAGCAATACTCTATTCATGCCAGTGTCTTTCCTGTAATACCAAGGACTCTTAACTTGTTAAGAGGCACCTTGTCAAAGCCCTTCTGAAAATCCAAGTACACGACATCCATTGATTCTCTATTGAGGGTTCTTCCAGTCCATGTGGAAAAAGGGACAGGTCCCGCAACAGCTGAACGATGCCAGCATAGTCCACATCTACGAGAGGAAAGGCAACCGCCAGTCTTGCGACAACCACCGAGGCATCTCCCTCTTGTCCATTGCGGGGAAGATTCTGGCCCGCGTCCTGCTCAACCGCCTTCTCCAACATCTTGAGCAAGGTCTGCTCCCAGAAAGCCAGTGCGGCTTCCGTGCTGAACGTGGGACCGCTGACATGATTTTTGCTGCGCGCCAACTCCAGGAAAAATACCAGGAGCATCACAGCGACCTCTTCGTGACCTTTGTCGATCTAACCACAGCTTTCGATACGGTCAGCAGAGAAGGCTTGTGGAAGATCATGGAGAAGTTTGGTTGCCCCAGCAGGTTCATCACAATCGTCCGGCAGTTCCACGACGGTATGATGGTGAAAGTTCTGGATGACAGTGATGAGTCGGAGGCCTTCCCAGTGACAAAGGGTGTCAAACAAGGCTGCGTTCTTGCCCCAACTCTGTTCAGTATGGCATTCTCTGCCATGCTGACAGATGCCTTCCGTAACTACGAAGAAGGAATCCACATCAGGTACAGGACTGACGGCAGGTTGTTCAACCTTAGGCGCCCGCAGGCAGTTACAAAGGTGCAAGAGACTGTTATCAGAGACTTGTTGTTTGCTGATGACTGCGCACTCAACGCCAGCACAGAGCAGGAGATGCAGCGTGAAATGGACTGCTTCTCACAAGCCTGCGACAACTTCGGACTCACTATCAGCACCAAGAAGACCGAAGTTATGTACCAGCCTGCCCCAGGAAAGTCATACCAGGAGCCGTGCATCATGGTGAAGGGCCAGAACCTCCAGGCAGTCGACAACTTCACTTACCTGGGCAGCATACTCTCTCGCGCAGTGAACATAGACGCTGAGGTCAACAACAGGATTGCCAAAGCCAGCGCCGCCTTTGGGAGACTCCGTGAGAATATCTGGGAGCGGAGAGGACTCAGCCTTACCACCAAGCTGAAGGTCTACTGTGCAATGGTCCTTACCACCCTCCTTTACGCCAGCGAGACCTGGACTATTTACAGCAGACCCGCCAAACAGCTCAACCACTTTCACCTGAGCTGTCTCCGCAGACTCCTCCACATCAGGTGGCAGGACAAAGTCCCTGACACGGAAATCCTGGAACGAGCTGGGCTCTGCAGTGTCTACACCCTCCTGCTGAAAGCCCAAGCCAGGTGGGCTGGACATGTGGTCAGAATGCCAGACAGCCGATTGCATAAGCAGCTGCTGGATGGAGAACTGTGTCAGGGCAAGTGCTCAGTCGGGGGGCAGAAGAAACATTACAAAGACTGCCTCAAAGCGTCCCTCAAAGGCCTGGGTGTCAACATCAACACGTGGGAGATGCTTGCCCTCGACCGTCCAGCTTGGCGCAGCAAGATCACCACAGGAGCCTGTGCAGCTGAAGTCAGGGCATCATCGAGGTGCAACGAAAGCGTACTGTGCGCAAGGCCCGAGCAGCATCCACTGCCACGACAGCACCCACCAACTTGTGTCCCACATGTGGGCGAGCCTTCAGGGCCTGGATTGGCCTCATCAGTCACCTCCGGACCCGCAGCCACCAATCTCCCATTTGACTTTGAAGCCATGGTCATCTTCAACTACGAAGGACGAACAACAACAACAACAACATAGTCTAGCATGCTTGTTATTTCTTCAAGGAATTCCAACAAATCTGTCAGGCAAGATTTTTTTGTGTCTCCAGGTATTTCAAAACCATATCCTTAATTGACTTCAACATCTTCACAACCACTGAGGTCAGACTAACTACTTATAATTCCTTTTTGTTTGCCCCCTCTCTTATTAAAGCGTTTGCAATTTTCTAATACTCCAGAACCCTTTCAGAATCTATTGATTATTGAAAGATCATTACTAATCTCTTTAGCTACCTCTTTCAGAAACCTGGGGTGTATTCCATCTGGTCCAGATTGACTTATCTACTCTCAGACTTTTCAGTTTCCCAAGCACCTTCTCCCTAATAATAGTAACTACACTCACTTCTGTTCCCTGGCTCTGTCGAACATCCAGCATACTACTAGTGTCTTCCACAGTGAAGACTGATACAAAATACATATTTATGTAACCCCCACGCTTGGCTGGCACGTGTTCATCTAGGGGAAGACAACTTCTGGCCCCGCCAAACCGAGAAATTTTGTTTGTGTGGATGCTGCATGATGTGTTGCCCAGTTACAAATCCGCACCGCAAAATATCAGACAGTACACCATATGCAATTAAATGATTGAACTTTATAAATCTTAATCTGAATATTGGGTTAGTAAAGAAAATAAAAAGAAAAAGGGTCCATTTTAAGGAAAAAGTCAAAAGTGCACACTGGAGCTCACTAATACATCAACCATCGACCTCCTCCGAGTGTTGCCGACCTTCGGACCCTCACTCCCAGTCCAGTCCGTTCAGTGGTCTACCTGCTCTCTCCACACGCGGCTTCCTTTTTCTTCTCTCGCCAAAAAAAGACCCGTGAAAATCTCTCTTCCAGACTCACAAGAAAGAACATTTCTCCCATTGGATGGTCCCATATTCTAAAGTCCCATTATCTCCAGTCATAACCCAAACATTGCTGCTACGGAGAAACCATTAGCTTAGCAGTGAAACAGTACAGAGAGATAATTACATTAGCAGTGAAACCTTACAGCACTTTACATTTAGTTTGTCCGAATTTCCTTGTCCACCATCACTACTCCTCCCAGTGTCATTTTCCAGTGATCCAATATCTAACTCGCCCCTCCTTTACTCTTTATATATCTGAAAAATCTTTGGTATCCTCTTTGATATCATTGGCTAGCTTACCTTCATAATTTTTCTTTTCCCTCATTTTTAGTTAACTTCTGTTGGTTTTTAAACATTTCCCCATCCTCTAACTTCCCACTGATGTTTGCTCTATTATATGCTCTTGCATTTACTTTTATGCTGGCATTGACTTTCCTTGTCAGGCATGGTGGGTCATCTGCCCTTTGGAGCACATCTTCTTTGGGATGTCTCTATGCTAGTGTACCTTTCCAATCAATTTCGGCCAGTTCTCATGCCTCAGTAATTTCCTGTACTCCACTATAATGCTGATATATCTGACTTTAACTTCTCCCTCTCAAATTGCAGGGTGAATTATATCATATTATGATTACAACCTCCTATTAGGGAGCATCGTTACCTTAAGCTCCTTAATCAAATCTGGTTCAGTACACAACACTTGATACAGAATTGCTGATCACCCAGTGGGCTCAATCACAAGCTGCTCTAAAAAGCTATCTCATAGGGATTCTACATATTCTCTCTCTTGGGATCCAGCATCAACCTGATTTTCCCAATCTATCTTGGTATTGAATTCCCTTATGACCATCATAGCATTGCACTTTTGACATGCCTTTTCTATCTCCCATTGTAATTAGCAGCCCACATCCTGGTTACTGTTCAGAGGGCCGTACAGAACTCCCTAGCAGTTTCTTTACCTACAAGGATTCTATATCTTCTGATCCGATGTCACCTCTTTCTAAGGATTTGATATAATTTCTTACCAACAGAGCCATCTCAAGCCCTCTGCCTACCTATCTGTCCTTGCGATACAATGTGTATCCTTGGATGTTAAGCTCCCAACTATAATCTTCTTTCAGCCACAACTAGCTGGTGCCCACAATGAAATATCTGCCAATATCTCACTGTGCTGCAAGACTATTTACCTTATTTGGTATACAGCGCGCATTCAAATATAACACCTTCTGTGCCATATCCATAACCCTTTTTGATTTTGTCCTGCTTTTACACTGCGTGTCATCCCACTGATTGCAATTTTGCCCTGTCATCTGCCTGTCCTTCCTGACAGTCTCACTGCACACTGGCTGTGCTTGCAAACCAGCAGGTTTATCCTACGTCCTATTACTCTGTTTCCTATCCCCATGCTAAATTAGTTTAATTTGGCTCCAACAGCCCTAGAAAACCTGGCTGCAAGGATACTGGTCTTTTTCAGGTTCAAGTGTAACTCATGCCTTTTGTAGAGGTCATACCTTCCCCAGAAGAGATATCAATGATTAATCACTTCAATCTGTTTTGCTAAAGAGATCAATCCATTGGAAATTGGCAAGATTATTTTTAACCTTTTTTTATGGAGAACACCTTCCAGGTAAATCTTTATCATTGATGCCAATACCCTATCTGTGTGGGAACTAGTTAGCTTGAGGGATGGCTCCTTCTGTGGAGATCTTCTGTCTGCAATTAACATGCAACCATACTAGAGAGTATGAAGACCAGACTGGAGAGCTTCTCTACCGACACTATATGGGTGGAACTGAGGAAAGCGAAAGGATGGACAGGTTAAAGTATTATAGACCACCCAAAAGTCCACAGCATTTAGAGGAGCAAATTTGTAGAGAAATCGCAGACGGTTGCAAGAAACATAAAATTGTGTTAGTAGGTGAGTTTAACTTTCCACATACTGTAAAAGGCCTAGATGAGATAGAGCTTGCCAAAAGTGTTCAGGAAATTTTCTTAATCAATACATATATGCCCCTATTAGACAGAGAGAGAGAGAGAGAGTGTGTAGTTCTTGATCTCTTGTTAGGAAATGTAGCAAGGCTGATGGCAAAATTTTGTAGGGGAACATTTTGCATCTAGTGATCATATTGCCATTTAGTTTCAAGATAATTATGGGGAAGGGTAAGTCTGATTCTTGGATTAAGGTTCTAAATTGCAGAAAGGCAATTTTGATGGCCTTAGAATGGATCTGGCAAGTGTGGGTTGGGACAGGTTGTTTTCTGGCATAGATGAACCTGGTAAGTGGGAGGCCCTCAAAAGAGAAATTTTGAGAGTACGTTGTTTCTATGTTCCTGTCAGAACAAAAGGTAAGAACAGCAGGTACAGGGAATCATGTGTTTTAAGAGCTATTGAGGTCCTGGCTGAGAAGAAGAAGGAAGTGCATAAAAGGTATAGGCAGGAAGGAGTAAATGAGGTATCTGAATGTAAGAAATGCAAGAGAACAATCAAGATGGAAATCAGGAATGCTAAAAGAAGACAAGAGGTTGCTCTAGCAAACAAGGTAAAGGAGAATTCTAAGGAATCTACTGATATGTTAAGAATAAAAGGATTGCAAGAGATAAAATTGGTCCTCTGGAGAATCAGAATGGTAATCTATGCATGGAGCCAAAAAACTTGGGAGATCTTAAATTAATTTGTTGTATCTGTATTTATTCAGGAGATGGACACAGAGTCCGTAAAAGTGAGGCAAAGCAGCAATAAGTTCATGGACCAGATACAGATGGCAGGGGAGGAGGTGTTTGCTATCCTGAGGCAAATCATGGTGGATAAATCCCCAGTACCTAACAATGTCTACCTTTGGACCTTGTGGGAGACAAGTGCAGAAATTGCAGGGGCCCCTAGCAGAGATATTTAAAGCATTGTTAGCCACAGGTGAGGTGCCAGAGGACTGGAGGATAGCTAATGTTGTTCTACTATTCGAGAAAGGCTCTAAAAGTAAACCAGGAAATTATAGGCCAGTGAGCCTGACATCAGTAGTGAGTTAGTTATTGGAAGGTATATTAAGGGACCAGATGTATGAGTATTTGGATAGACAGGGACTGATTATAGATAGTCATCATGCTCTGTGCATGGTAGGTCATGACTAACCAATCTTATAGAGTTTTTCAAGCAAGTTCCTAGGAAGCTCGATGAAGGCAAGGCAATGGATATTGCCTACAAGGACATTAGCAAAGCCTTTTTCAAGGTCCCGCATGGGAGGTTGGTCAAGAAGATTCAGTTGCTTGGTATTCAAGATAAGCATTAAACTGGATTAGACATTAGCTTGCTGGGAGAAGTCAGAGAGTGGAAGAAGATGGTTGCCTCTCTGACTGGAAACCTGTGACTACTGGTATGCCACAGGGATCGGTGCTGGGTCCTTTTTTGTTTGTCACCTATATCAATGATCTGATGATAATGTTATAAACTGGATCAATATATTTGCAGATGGCACCAAAACTGGGGCTTAGTGGGCAGTGAGGAAGACTACCTAACCTTGCAAATAATAACTTTAACTTTCATGAAATGATCATCAAAGAAAACTTATTACCAAAGTATGTATATGTTGCCACATACTACCCTGAGATTCATTTTCTTGCAGGTATTCACAGTGGAACAAATACTATAATCACAATAGAATGAATGAAAAACCACACATAAAGACTGACAAACAACCAATGTTCAAAAGACAAGCTGTGAATACACACAAAAAGTACTGAGAACATGAGTTGCAGAATCCTTAAAAGTGAGTTCATAGGTTGTGGAATCCGTTCAGTGTTGAGGTGAGTGAAGTTACCCGTGCTGGCTCAGAAGCCTGATGGTTAAAGGGTAATAACTGCTCCTGAACCTGCTGCTGTAGGACTTAAGGATCCTATATGTCCTTCCTGATGGCAGCAGTGAGAAGAAAGAATGGTCTTGATATTGGAGGTTCTTGGTTATGGATGCTGCTTTCTTATAGCAATGCTCCTTGTAGGAGTATTCAGTGGTGGAGAGGGCTTTTCCTATGATGGACTGGACTGTATCTATCCACCACTTTTGAAGGCTTTTCCATTCTTGGACGTTGGTGTTTCCATACCAGGCTGTGATATCTCCAGTCAGGATACTCTCCACCCTGTATCCATAGAAGTCTTTCAAAGTTTCAGGTGATATGCCCAATCTGTGCAAACTTCTAAATAGAGGCAGTGCCGTGCCTTTTTTGAAATAGCACTTACCTGCTGGTCCCAGGACAGATACTCTCAAATGATAATGCCGAGGAATTTAAAGTTACTGACCTGCTCCACCTCAGATCCCTTGATGAGAACTGGCCCATGGAGCTCCAGCTACTTAATTTAATCATTATCTCTTTGATTTTGCTGATGCTGCATGGAAGGTTGTTGTTGTGGCACCATTTAACCAGATTTTACTTCTTCCTCCTATATACTGATTCATCACCACCTTTGATTCGGCCAACAACAGTGGTGTCATCACCAAATTTAAATATGGTGTTAAATTTGTTCTTGACCTCACAGTCAGAAATATAAAGAGAGTAGTGCAAGAGGGCTAATCATGCAGCCTTGTGGATACCAGTGTTCGTGGAGGAGATATTGTGGCATATCTAAACTGATTAGGGTCTGCATGTGAGGAAATCAAGTTGCACAGGAAGGGATTGTGGGCTAGGGACTGGGGATTATTGATTCATTTCAAGGGGATGATAGTGTTGAATACTGAGCTGCAGTCAATGAAGGGAATCCTGATGTATGCATCGTCACTGTCCAGATGTTTCAGAGCTGAATGAAAAGACAATGAAATGATATCTGCTCTTGGTCTGTTACGATAGTAGGCAAATTGGAGTGGATCAAAATCATTTCTCATGATGGCGTCAATATTTTTCATGACCAACCTCTCAATACACTTCAGCAAAGTGGATGTAAGTGCTACAGGTCAATAATCATTGAGGTAGATTATCATGTTCTTGGACACCTTCATGATTGAAGCCTGCTTGAAACAGCTGGGTGCTTCAAATTGTTGAAAACAGAAGTTAAAGATGTCAGTAAACACTCCAACCAGTTGATTAGCACAGTTCTCCCGTACTTGATCAGGTACATTCTCTAGCCAGAGGCTTTTCATGGGCTCACCCTCCTGAAGGAAGCTTTCACATCGGCCTCAGGGACTGAAATCACATGGTCTTTGGGTGCTGTGAAGTTCGTGAAGGTGTCTCTATATTCCATCGGTTAAAGCAAGCATAAGAGGCATTGAGCTCATCTGGGAATGAAACTTTTGCAAATATATTGCTTGGTTTTGCTTTGAAGGAGGCTTTAAGCCCTGTACAGCTGTCAAGCATTCATCTGTGATACAAGTTTGGTCCAAAATTGCCACTTCGTATGCGAGATTACTTTCCAGAAGTCATACCTGGAACTCTTCCACTTTTCTTGGTTGCGTGTCCTGAATGCCACTGATCTAGCCCTCAGCAAATCTCTTGGTTCATCTAGGGTTTCTGGTTGGGAAGACTTTGTGGGGACACACTCGTCCTCAAATGATTATTAAAGTCTGTGACAACTGTGGCGTATTCATTCAGGTTTTCTGATGAGTCCTCGAACTTGGCCCAGTCCTCCAACTCGAAGCAATCCTGTGGTCACTCCTTCATGGAAATTAGCAGGACACAGGAAGTGCAGGAGTTGGGCACTCATCCCCTGCAGCCTGTCCTACCATTTGTAATGGTTAATCTTCCTCAAGGCCTCAACTCCTTCTGCACCAGTGCCCATTGCCCTCAATTCCCTTAGCTTTCAAATAAGTATCCACTTCCTCTTTAAATATCCCTAATGAGCTCACTTCCTCAAACCAGGGATTACCTCACACCTTTAATTGGCAGTTCTCTAATTCTGTAGCAATATGTAATTATTAGGACATACAGAATTCAGTCAAGTAGCTGAAATTTCCAACATGCAACTGGGGTCTCAGCATGCAATCAAACCTGGCGCTTCCACTCTTGTCCTGATTGTCCATCATCATGCTTGACGATCTGAGTGTAATGTCATCACAGGATTCTGTTTCCCACTTCTTCATGTCCATGATTGCCTGGGTGTATATGCGGTGTAAGGTTTAGGTAATCCAATGATGTTTGAACATCAGTCTGATGATAACCTGATTGTATTGCTGTCCCCATCCCATCAAACCAAGGTTAGAGAGAGGAGCAGCCACTTCAAAGCTCAATGCTGGAGCAGCATTCACAAATTTGAATTTTTTTGTTTAATCTTATGCTAAACTTTGTTCCCTCACAGTGAAAGCAAAATTTCCTCTGTTCTATAATATCCAGCAAAGTTCAAATA
Organism: Mobula hypostoma; assembly: GCF_963921235.1. Lineage (NCBI taxonomy): Eukaryota > Metazoa > Chordata > Chondrichthyes > Myliobatiformes > Myliobatidae > Mobula > Mobula hypostoma. The sequence continues at coordinate 90,090,865 of NC_086100.1, read as the reverse complement.
TTTATTTGCAGACAGGTCTGTAATTTCACTACAGAAGAGAAAAGTTCTTTCTTCATTACCTCTGCTCTGCCAGAAACATTAAAAGCAATACTTTTGAAGCTGTCAACTAAACAAACGTTAAGATAATTGAATATTCATGATAGTTCTTTTTAAATGAGCTCTGCATATATATTCTTAGAAGGGAGCAATATATTTTCATTTGTCACATGCCTACTGAAAACACAAAGATATATTTTATTTGCCTTCATATCTTGGAAAAACTCATGATCCAAATGACTTTAAGAAGCTGCAAGGCAGTAGAGCAAGAGTAACTATATTTTTTCTGCCACTGAACAGTTGTAAATTTTTCAAAGCATCCATTCCACTCAAGCAGCTCATTCTAATATTAATGTATAAATTATGGCACATCAAATAGGGATGAAGTCTGTGCTCCACTGGTTGGCTGCATTGATGTTGCCTTTGAGGCAGCAGTACCATCGTACACTGAGAGAAGCAGCAGAGGGTGAAACAAGGCCTTGGTTGTCTTTCTTATGGCAAAAAGGCTGATTCTCAAGTTATTCAGGTCAATATTGGGTTGTAATCAGACAAACTTTCTAAGATATCCTGAAGTGGGAGGGTGAGGAGCCAGAGGTTGTGGTACATATAGGTACCAATGACATAAGTAGGAAAAAGGAAGAGGTCCTGAAAGGAGAATATAGGGAGTTAGGAAGGGAGTTGAGAAAAAGGACCGCAAAGGTAGTAAATCTCGGGATTACTGCCTGTGCCACGCGACAGTGAGAGTAGGAATGCAATGAGGTGGAAGATAAATGCGTGTCTGAGGGATTGGAGCGGGGGCAGGGATTCAAGTTTTTGGATCATTGGGACCTCTTTTGGCGCAGGTGTGACCTGTACAAAAAGGACGGGTTACACTTGAAACCTAGTGGGACAAATATCTTGGTGGGGAGATTAGCGAGGGCTACTGAGGTGACTTTAAACTAGAATGGTTGGGGGGTGGGAATCAAATTAAAGAGGCTAGGAGAGAGGAGGTCAGTTCACAACAGGGGGATGGGAACCAGTGCAGAGAGACAGAGGGGTGTAAAGTGAGGGTAGAAGCAAAAAGTAGTAAGGTGAAAAGTAAAAGTGGCAGGCTGGCAAATCCAGGGCAAAAATCAAAAAGGGCCACTTTTCAACATAATTGTATAAGGGCTAAGAGTGTTGTAAAAGCGAGCCTGAAGGCTTTGTGTGTCAATGCAAGGAGCATTCGTAACAAGGTGGATGAGTTAAAAGTACAGATTGTTATTAATGAATATAATATAGTTGGGATCACAGAGACATGGCTCCAGGGTGACCAAAGATGGGAGCTCAACATTCAGGGATATTCAATATTGAGGAGGGATAGACATGAAAGAAAAGGTGGGGTAGCATTGCTGGTTAGAGAGGAGATTAACGCAATAGAAAGGAAGGACATTAGTTGGGAGGATGTGGAATTGATATGGGTAGAGATGCATAACACTGAGGGGCAGAAAACGCTGGTGGGAGTTGTCTACAGGCCACCTAACAGTAGTAGTGAGGTTGGGGATGGTATTAAACAGGAAATTAGAAATGCATGCAATAAAGGAACAGCAGTTATAATGGGTGACTTCAATCTATATATAGATTGGGTGAACCAAATTGGTAAGGGTGCTGAGGAGGAGGATTTCTTGGAATGTATGTGGGATGGTTTTTTGAACGAACATGTCGAGGAACCAACCAGAGAGCAGACTATTCTAGACTGGGTATTGAGCAATGAGGAAGGGTTAATTAGCAATCTTGTTGTGAGAGGCCCCTTGGGTAAGAGTGACCATGATATGATGGAATTCTTCATTAAGATGGAGAGTGACATAGTTAATTCAGAAACAAAGGTTCTGAACTTGAAAAGGGTAACTTTGAAGGTATGAGACATGAATTAGCTAAGATGGACTGGCAAATGACACTTAAAGGATTGACGGTGGATATGCAATGGCAAGCATTTAAAGGTTGCATGGATGAACTACAATTGTTCATCCCAGTTTGGCAAAAGAATAAATCAAGGAAGGTAGTGCACCCGTGGCTGACAAGGGAAATTAGGGATAGTATCAATTCCAGAGAAGAAGTATACAAATTAGCCAGAAAAAGTGGCTCACCTGAGGACTGGGAGAAATTCAGAGTCCAGCAGAGGAGGAAAAAGGGCTTAATTAGGAAAGGGAAAAAAGATTATGAGAGAAAACTGGCATAAAAACTGACTGTAAAACCTTTTATAGATATGTGAAAAAAAAAATTGGTTAAGACAAATATAGGTCCCCTACAGACAGAAACAGGTGAATTGATTATGGGGAGCAAGGACATGGCAGACCAATTGAATAATTACTTTGGTTCTGTCTTCACTAAGGAGGACATAAATAGTCTTCCGGAAATAGTAGGGGACAGAGGGTCCAGTGAGTTGGAGGAACTGAGGGAAATACATGTTAGTGGGGAAGGGGTGTTAGGTAAATTGAAGGGATTAAAGGCAGATAAATCCCCAGGGCCAGATGATCTGCATCCCAGAGTGCTTAAGGAAGTAGCCCAAGAAATAGTGGATGCATTAGTGATAATTTTTCAAAACTCGTTAGATTCTGGACTAGTTCCTGAGGATTGGAGGGTGGCTAATGTAACCCCACTTTTTGAAAAAGGAGGGAGAGAGAAACTGGGGAATTATAGACTGTTTAGCCTAACATCGGTGGTGGGGAAACTGCTGGAGTCAGTTATCAAAGATGTGATAACAGCACATTTGGAAAGCGGCGAAATCATTGGTCAAAGTCAGCATGGATTTGTGAAAGGAAAATCATGTCTGACGAATCTCATAGAATTTTTTGAGGATGTAACTAGTAGAGTGGATAGGGGAGAACCAGTGGATGCGGTATATTTGGATTTACAAAAGGCTTTTGACAAGGTCCCACACAAGAGATTAGTGTGTAACCTTGAAGCACACGGTATTGGGGGTATGGTATTGATGTGGATAGAGAATTGATTGGCAGACAGGAAGCAAAGAGTGGGAATAAACGGGACCTTTTCAGAATGGCAGGCGGTGACTAGTGGGGTACCGCAAGGCTCAGTGCTGGGACCCCAGTTGTTTACAATATATATTAATGACTTAGACGAGGGAACTAAATGCAGCATCTCCAAGTTTGCGGATGACACGAAGCTGGGCTGCATTGTGAGCTGTGAAGAGGATGCTAAGAGGATGCAGGGTGACTTGGATAGGTTAGGTGGATGGGCAAATTCATGGCAGATGCAACTTAATGTGGATAAATGTGAGCTTATCCACTTTGGTGGCAAAAACAGGAAAACAGATTATTATCTGAATGGTGGCCGTTTAGGAAAAGGGGAGGTGCAACGAGACCTGGGTGTCATTATACAACAGTCATTGAAAGTGGGCATGCAGGTACAGCAGGCGGTGAAAAAAGCAAATGGTATGCTGGCATTCATAGCAAGAAGATTCGAGTACAGGAGCAGGGAGGTATTACTGCAGCTGTACAAGGCCTTGGTGAGACCACACCTGGAGTATTGTGTGCAGTTTTGGTCCCCTAATCTGAGGAAAGACATCCTTGCCATAGAGGGAGTAAAAAGAAGGTTCACCAGATTGATTCCTGGGATGGCAGGACTTTCATATGATGAAAGACTGGATCAACTCATTGGAATTTAGAAGATTGAGGGGGGATCTTATTGAAACTTATAAAATCCTAAAGCGATTGGACAGGCTAGATGCAGGAAGATTGTTCCCGATGTTGGGGAAGTTCAGAATGAGGAGTCACAGTTTGAGGATAAAGGGGAAGCCTTTTAGGACCGGGATTAGGAAAATCTTCACACAGAGAGTGGTGAATCTGTGGAATTCTCTGCCACAGGAAACAGTTGAGGCCAGTTCATTGGCTATATTTAAGAGGGAGTTAGGTATGGGCCTTGTGGCTAAAGGGATCAGGGGGTATGGATGGAAGGCTGGTACAGGGTTCTGAGTTGGATGATCAGCCATGATCATACTGAATGGCGGTGCAGGCTCGGAGGGCCGAATGGCCTACTCCTGCACCTATTCTCTATGTTTCTATGTTTCCTGAGGTGTATCGTGCAGTTTATGTATCATAAGACCACAACGTAGGAGCAGAATAAGGTCAACAACACACATCAAAGTTGCTGGTGAACGCAGCAGGCCAGGCAGTATCTCTGGGAAGAGGTACAGTCGACGTTTCAGGCCGAGACCCTTCGTCAGGACTAACTGAAGGAAGAGTTCTTCTTCTGCCGTCTCCGTCTCTGAGCCTACTTCTTCGGCTAGGACTCTTCCACCCCCACCGATGACCCCTTCTCCCGTATTCAACCCTCCTCTTCTTCATTGACACCCCACTCTGGTCTTCTGCCTGCTCTGGATCTCTTTATCACTAGCTGCCGACAGGACATCAACCATCTTGACTTCACTGCACCTTGTTCCCATTCCAGCCTCACTCCTTTGGAATGCTCTGCTCTCCACTCCCTCTGCACTAATCCTAACCTTATTATTAAACCCGCTGATAAGGGTGATGCTGTTGTAGTCTGGCGTACTGACCTCTACCTTGCCGAGGCACAGCGACAACCTGCGGATACCTCCTTTTATTTACCCCTCGATCATGACCCCACTAAGGAGCACCAGGCCATTGTCTCCCACACCATCACCAACTTTATCAGCTCAGGGGATCTCCCATCCACTGCTACCAACCTTATAGTTCCCACACCTAGCACTTCCCGTTTCTACCTCCTACACAAGATCTACAAACCTGCCTGTCCCAGCAGACCTATTGTCTCAGCTTGTTCCTGCCCCACTGAACTCGTTTCTGCATACCTCGACACGGTTTTATCCCCTCTTGTTCAATCCCCTCCTCCCTATGTTCATGACACTTCTCACGCTCTTAAACTTTTCGATGATTTTAAGTTTCCTGGCCCCCACCGCTTTATTTTCACCATGGATGTCCAGTCGCTATATACTTCCATCCCCCATCAGGAAGGTCTCAAAGCTCTCTGCTTCTTTTTGGATTCCAGACCTAATCAGTTCCCCTCTACCATCACTCTGCTCCGTCTAGAGGAATTAGTCCTTACTCTTCATAATTTCTCCTTTGGGTCCTCCCACTTCCTCCAAACTAAAGGTGTAGCTATGGGCACCCGTATGGGTCTTAGCTATGCCTGCCTTTTTGTTGGCTTTCTGGAACAATCTATCTTCCATGCCTATTCTGGTATACGTCCCCCACTTTTCCTTCGCTACATCGACAACTGCATTAGCGCTGCTTTCTGCATGCATGCTGACTCTCACAGCTATCTGGACTATTCCTCTTCTCACCCTGTCTCTTGCAAAAACGCCATCCCCTTCTCGCAATTCCTCCGTCTCCGCCGCATCTGCTCTCAGGATGAGGCTTTTCATTCTAGGACGAGGGAGATGTCTTCCTTTTTTAAAGAAAGGGGCTTCCCTTCCTCCACTATCAACTCTGCTTTTAAACGCATCTCCCCCATTTCACGTACATCTGCTCTCACTCCATCCTCCGACCACCCCACTAGGAATAGGATTCCCCTGGTCCTCACCTACCACCCCACTAGCCTCCGGGTCCAACATATTATTCTCCGTAACTTCCGCCACCTCCAACGGGATCCCACCACTAAGCACATCTTTCCCTCCCCCCCCCGCTTTCCGCAGGGATCGCTCCCTATGTGACTCCCTTGTCCATTCGTCCCCCCCCATCCCTCCCCACTGATCTCCCTCCTGACACTTATCCTTGAAAGCGGAACAAGTGCTACACATGCCCTTACACATCCTCCCTTACCACCATTCAGGGCCCCAGACAGTCCTTTCAGGTGAGGCAACACTTCACCTGTGAGTCGGCTGGGGTGATATACTGCGTCCGGTGCTCCCGATGTGCCCTTCTATATATTGGCGAGACCCGACGCAGACTGGGAGACCGCTTTGCTGAACACCTACGCTCTGTCCGCCAGAGAAAGCAGGATCTCCCAGTGGCCACACATTTTAATTCCACATCCCATTCCCATTCTGACATGTCTATCCACGGCCTCCTCTACTGTAAAGATGAAGCCACACTCAGGTTGGAGGAACAACACCTTATATTCCGTCTTGGTAGCCTCCAACCTGATGGCGTGAACATTGACTTCTCTAACTTCCGCTGATGCCCCACCTCCCCCTCGTACCCCATCCGTTATTTATTTATATACACACATTCTTTCTCTCACTCTCCTTTTTCTCCCTCTGTCCCTTTGACTAAACCCCTTGCCTATCCTCTGGGTTCCCCCCCCCAATACTGTTGGGGGGGACAGCCTATTTGGGGGAAGCAACAGTGGCCCTGCCTCTGGCACAGAGTCCGGCCCTGTGGCTCAGAAAGGTAGGGAAAGGAAGAGAAAGGCAGTAGTGATAGGGGACTCTGTAGTTAGGGGGTCAGACAAGCAATTCTGTGGACGCAGGAACGGAACTCGGATGGTAGTTTGCCTCCCAGGTGCCAGGGTTCGGGATGTTTCAGATCACGTCCATGAAATCCTGCAGTGGGAGGGAGAAAAGCCAGAGGTTGTGGTACATATTGGTACCAATGAGATAGGTAGGAAAAAGGAAGAGGTCCTGAAAACAGACTACAGGGAGTTAGGAAGGAAGTTGAGAAGCAGGAACACAAAGGTAGTAATCTTGGGATTACTGCCTGTGCCAGGTGAGAGTGAGTATAGGAATAGAATGAGGTGGAGGATAAATGTGTGGCTGAGGGATTGGAGCAGGGGGCGGGGATTCAGATTTCTGGATCATTGGGACCTCTTTTGGGGCTGATGAATCCCAGGGGGACCAATATCTTGGCGAGAAGGTTTGCTAAGGCTACTGGGGAGAGTTTAAACTAGAATTGCTGAGGGGTGGGAACCGAACTGAAGAGACAGAGGAGGGGGCAGTTGGCTCACAAATAGAGAAAGCCTGGAGACAGTGCAAGAGGGAGGATAAGCAGGTGATAGAGAAGGGACGTGCTCAGACTAATGGTTTGAGATGTGTCTATCTTAATGCAAGGAGTATTATAAACAAAGTGGATGACCTTAAAGTGTGGATCAGTACTTGGAACTATGACGTTGTGGCCATTACAGAGAATTGGATGGCTCAGGGGCAGGATCGTTACCTCGATTGCCAAGCTTTAGATGTTTAAGAAAGGACAGGGAGGGAGGCAAAAGAGGTGGGGGATCGGCACTGCTAATCAGAGATGGTGTCATGGCTGGAGAAAAGGAGGAAGTCATAAAGGGATTGTCTACAGAATCTCTGTGGGTGGAAGTTAGGAACAGGAAGGGGTCAATTACTGGGTGTTTTTTATAGACCACTGAATAGTAAAAGGGACATCCCTGTGAGTCTTACTTCAGTGGTTGGTAAATTGATGGAAAACATCCTGAGAGGTAGGATTTATGAACATTTGGAGAGGCATAATATGATTAGGAATAGTCAGCATGGTTTTGTCAAAGGCAGGTCGCACTTTATGAGCCTGATTAAATATTTTGAGGATGTGACTAAACACATTGATGAGGGTAGAGCAGTGTAGATGTAGTGAATATGGATTTCAGCAAGGCACTTGATAAGGTACTGGATGCAAGGCTTATTGAGAAAGTAAGGAGGTATGAGATTCAAGGGGTCATTGCTTTGTACATCCAGAATTAGCTTGCACACAGAATGCAAAGAGTGGTTGTAGACGGGTCATATTCTGCATGGAGGTCGGTGACCAGTGGTGTGCCTCAGGGATTTGTTCTGGGACCCCTACTCTTCATGATTTTTATAAATGACCTGCATGAGGAAGTGGAGGGATGGGATAGTAAATTTGCTGATGACACAAAGGTTGGGGGTGTTGCAGATAGTGTGGAGGGTTGTGAGAGGTTACAGCGGGACACCAATAGGATGCAAAACTGGGCTGACATGTGGCAGATGAAGTTCAATCCAGATAAGTGTGAGGTGGTTCATTTTGGTAGGTCAAGTATGATGGTAGGATATATTATTAATGGTTACACTCTTGGCAGTATGGAGGATCAGAGGGATCTTGGTGTCTGAGTTCATAGGACACTCAAAGCTGCTGCACAGTTTGATTCTGTGCTTAAGAAGGCATTGACGCCTTTTTCAGTTGTGGGATTGAGTTTAAGAGCTGTGGGGTTATGTTGCAGCTCTGTAGGACCCTGGTCAGACCCCACTTGGAGTAATGTGCTCAGTTCTGGTCGCCTCACTACAGGGAGGATGTGGAAACCATAGAAAGGGTGCAGAGGAGATTTACAAGGACGTTGCCTAGTTTGGGAAGCATGCCTTATGAGAATAGGTTGAGTGAACTCGGCTTTTTCTCCTTGGAGCAGTGGAGGAGGAGATGTTACCTGATAGGGGTGTATAAGATGATGAGAGGTATTGATTGTGTGGATAGTAAGAGGCTTTTTCCCAGGGCTGAAATGGCTAGTACAAGAGGGCACAGTTTTAAGGTGCTTGGAAGTAGGTACAGAGGAGATGTCAGGGGTAAGTTTTTTTACATAAAGAGTGGTGAGTGCGTGGAATGGGCTGCTGGCGGCGCTGATGGAGGCAGAAATGATAGGGTCTTCTAAGAGATTCTTGGATAGGTACATGGATTTTAGAAAAATAGAGGACTATGGGTAACACTAGCTAATTTCTAAGGTAAGGACATGTTGGGCATAGCTTTGTGGGCCGAAGGGCCTGTATTTTGCTGTGGGTTTTCTATGTTTCTATGTTTCTATTGAGGAGCAGATAGGGAGACAAATTCTGGAAAGGTGTAATAATAACAGGGTTGTTGTGGTGGGAGATTATAATTTCCAAAATATTGATTGGCATCTCCCTAGTGCAAGGGGGTTTAGATGGGGTGGAGTTTGTTAGGTGTGTTCAGGAAGGTTTCTTGACACAATATGTAGATAAGCCTACAAGAGGAGAGACTGTACTTGATCTGGTATTGGGAAATGAACCTGCTTAGGTGTCAGATCTCTCAGTGGGAGAGCATTTTCGAGATAGTGATTACAATTCTATCTCCTTTCCCAAAGGATTGGAGGGGGATTAGGAGCGACAGGTTAGGAAAGTGTTTAATTGGAGTAAGGGGAAATATGAGGCTATCAAGCAGGAACTTGGAAGCAAAAATTGGGGACAGATGTTCTCAGGGAAATGTATGGAAAAAATGTGTCAACTGTTCAGGAGATATTTGTGTAGAGTTCTCTGTAGGTACATTCCAATGAGACAGGGAAAGGATGGTAGGACACAGGAACTGTGGTGTAAAAAGGCTGTTGTAAATCTAGTCAGCCAATGACTTCTCATGGCCCTTTCTGGCTCTCCTAACTTCATTCTTAAGCTCCTTCATGCTAGCCTTATAATCTGCTAGATCTCTATCATTACCTAGATTTTTGAACCTTGTGTGGGCACGTGGCCAGGTGGTTAAGGCATTGGACTAGTGATCCGAAGGTCGCTAGTTCGAGCCCCAGCCGAGGCAGTGTGTTGCGTCCTTGAGCAAGGCACTTAACCACACAGTGCTCTATGATGACACTGGTGCGAAGCTGTATCAGCCCTTACCCTTCCCTTGGACAACATCGGTCTCGTGGAGAGGGGAGACTTGCAGCATGGGCAACTGCTGGTCTTCCATATAACCTTGTAAAGACTTTAACCTAGTGAAGACTTTCCAGGTGCAGATCCATGGTCTCGCAAGCCTAACGGATGTCTTTAATTTTAATTTAAATCTAGTCAAGAAGAAAAGAAAAGTTTATGAAAGGTTCAAAAATCTAGGTAATGATAGAGATCCATAAGATTATAATGCTAGCATGAAGGAACTTAAGAATAAAATTAGGAGAGCCAGAAGGGGCTATGAGAAGTCCTTGGCTGACAGGATTAAGGAAAACCCCAAGGCATTCTTCAGTGTTCGTCCATCATCAACATCGATGAGGACCTCAACACCATTATAATGGTGCCGAGACTAGCGCATGATTTGGATTTAAGTGAGGGAGAGTTGCGCAGCATCAGCCTCACTCTCTCTTCCCAATTCCCATCTGGATCCAGTGGCAAGACAGAGTCGAGACGGCTGGAGATAGGACTAGGCGCAGTGGATGACCAGGACGTCTTCTGTGTCTTATCCTGCTCTACGCGTTCCACGACGCTTGCAGAGACCACCTTCTTGACTGCTGGACCTTCCACTGGTCTCGTCCACTCAATCCGCCGGAGTCTGTCTTCACATGCTGGGATAGACAACTCCCTATCTCACTGAGAGTTTGAGACCCGTCGGCTACCCTCACCTGGTTTGCCGGATTGTCGGAGTCGTTGCCCGGGGTGTGGCCACCGTCGTATGCAAGCAGCTACGGGGAGCCACGGTTAAGAGCTGAGTTCCAGGTGGGGACCAAAGGTGGACTAACCGCTTTGTAAAGGACGTGACATGTTCCCCCACCAGAGGTGCTACCCCTCCCTGACACCCCATACACCTCCAAGGGATTCTACAAGTATGTGAAGAGCAAGGGGATAATTCGTGAGAGAATAGGACCAATCAAGTGTGACAGTGGAAAAGTGTGTATGGAACTGGAGGAGATAGCATAGATACTTAATGAATCCTTTGCTTCAGTGTTCACTGCGGGAAAGGATCTTGGCGATTGTAGGGAGGACTTACAGTGGACTGAAAAGCTTGAGCGTATAGATTTTGGAAAGCATCAAGTTGGATAAGTCAATGGGACCGGACGAGATGTACCCCAGCCTACTGTGGGAGGCGAAGGAGGAAATTGCTGAGCCTCAGGCGATGATCTTTGCATCATCAATGAGGACGGGAGAGGTTCTGGAGGATTGGTGGGTTGTGGTCATTGTTCCCTTATTCAAGACAGGGAGTAGAGGTAGCCCAGGAAAGTATAGACCAGTGAGTCTTACTTCAGTGGTTGGTAAGTCGATGGAAAAGATCCTGAGAGGCAGGATTTAGGGACATTTGGAGAAGCATAATATGATTAGGAATAGTCAGCATGGCTTTGTCAAAGACAGGTCGTGCCTTACGAACCTTATTGAATTTTTTGAGGATGTGACTAAACACATTGATGGAGATAAAGCAGTAGATGTAGTGTATATGGATTTCAGCAAGGCATTTGATAAGGTACCGGATGCAAGGCTTATTGAGAAACTCAGGAGGCATGGGATCCAAGGGGACATTGCTTTGTGCATCCAGAATTAGCTTGCCCACAGAATGCAAAGAGTGGTTGTAGACAGGTCATATTCTGCATGGAGATTGGTGACCAGAGGTGTGCCTCAGGGATCTGTTCTGGGACCCCTACTCTTCGTGATTTTTATAAATAATCTGGATGAGGAAGTGGAGGGATGGGTTAGTAAATTTGCTGATGACACAAAGGTTGAGGGTGTTGTGAATAGTATGGAGGGCTATCAGAGGTTACAGCAGGACATTGATAGGATGCAAAGCTGGGCTGAGAATTGGCAGATGGAGTTCAATCCAGATAAGTGTGAGGTGGTTCATTTTGGTAGGTCAAGTATGATGGTAGGATATATTATTAATGGTTACACTCTTGGCAGTATGGAGGATCAGAGGGATCTTGGTGTCTGAGTTCATAGGACACTCAAAGCTGCTGCACAGTTTGATTCTGTGCTTAAGAAGGCATTGACGCCTTTTTCAGTTGTGTGATTGAGTTTAAGAGCTGTGGGGTTATGTTGCAGCTCTGTAGGACCCTGGTCAGACCCCACTTGGAGTAATGTGCTCAGTTCTGGTCGCCTCACTACAGGGAGGATGTGGAAACCATAGAAAGGGTGCAGAGGAGATTTACAAGGACGTTGCCTAGTTTGGGAAGCATGCCTTATGAGAATAGCAACATACATCAAAGTTGCTGGTGAACGCAGCAGGCCAAGCAGCATCTATAGGAAGAGGCGCAGTCGACGTTTCAGGCCGAGACCCTTCGTCAGGACTAACTGAAGGAAGAGTGAGTAAGGGATTTGAAAGCTGGAGGGGGAGGGGGAGATGTAAAATGATAGGAGAAGACAGGAGGGGGAGGGATAGAGCCGAGAGCTGGACAGGTGATAGGCAAAAGGGGATATGAGAGGATCATGGGACAGGAGGCCTAGGGAGAAAGACGGGGGGGGGGGTTGACCCAGAGGATGGGCAAGAGGTATATTCAGAGGGACAGAGGGAGAAAAAGGAGAGTGAGAGAAAGAATGTGTGCATAAAAATGAGTAACAGCTGGGGTACGAGGGGGAGGTGGGGCCTAGCGGAAGTTAGAGAAGTCAATGTTCATGCCATCAGGTTGGAGGCTACCCAGACGGAATATAAGGTGTTGTTCCTCCAACCTGAGTGTGGCTTCATCTTTACAGTAGAGGAGGCCGTGGATAGACATGTCAGAATGGGAATGGGATGTGGAATTAAAATGTGTGGCCACTGGGAGATCCTGCTTTCTCTGGTGGACAGAGCGTAGATGTTCAGCAAAGCGGTCTCCCAGTCTGCGTCGGGTCTCACCAATATATAAATGGCCACATCGGGAGCACCGGACGCAGTATATCACCCCAGTCGACTCACAGGTGAAGTGATGCCTCACCTGGAAGGACTGTTTGGGGCCCTGAATGGTGGTAAGGGAGGAAGTGTAAGGGCATGTGTAGCACTTGTTCCGCTTACACGGATAAGTGCCAGGAGGGAGATCAGTGGGGAGGGATGGGGGGGACGAATGGACAAGGGAGTTGTGTAGGGAGCGATCCCTGCGGAATGCAGAGAGAGGGGGGGAGGGAAAGATGTGCTTAGTCGTGGGATCCCGTTGGAGGTGGCGGAAGTTACAGAGAATAATATGTTGGACCCGGAGGCTGGTGGGGTGGTAGGTGAGGACCAGGGGAACCCTATTCCTAGTGGGGTGGTGGGAGGATGGAGTGAGAGCAGATGTACGTGAAATGGAGGAGATGCGTTTAAGAGCAGAGTTGATAGTGGAGGAAGGGAAGCCCCTTTCTTTAAAAAATGAAGACATCTCCCTCGTCCTAGAATGAAAAGCCTCATCCTGAGAGCAGATGCGGCGGAGACGGAGGAATTGTGAGAAGGGGATGGCGTTTTTGCAAGAGACAGGGTGAGAAGAGGAATAGTCCAGATAGCTGTGAGAGTCAGTAGGCTTATAGTAGATATCAGTGGATAAGCTGTCTCCAGAGACAGAGACAGAAAGATCTAGAAAGGGGAGGGAGGTGTCGGAAATAGACCAGTTAAACTTGAGGGCAGGGTGAAAGTTGGAGGCAAAGTTAATAAAGTCAACGAGTTCTGCATGCGTGCAGGAAGCAGCGCCAATGCAGTCGTCGATATAGCGAAGGAAAAGTGGGGGACAGATACCAGAATAGGCACGGAACATAGATTGTTCCACAAACCCAACAAAAAGGCAGGCATAGCTAAGACCCATACGGGTGCCCATAGCTACACCTTTAGTTTGGAGGAAATGGGAGGAGCAAAAGGAGAAATTATTAAGAGTAAGGACTAATTCCGCTAGACGGAGCAGAGTGGTGGTAGAGGGGAACTGATTAGGTCTGGAATCCAAAAAGAAGCGTAGAGCTTTGAGACCTTCCTGATGGGGGATGGAAGTATATAAGGACTGGACATCCATGGTGAAAATAAAGCGGTGGGGGCCAGGGAACTTAAAATCATCGAAAAGTTTAAGAGCGTGAGAAGTGTCATGAACATAGGTCGGAAGGGATTGAACAAGGGGTGATAAAACAGTGTCGAGGTATGCAGAAACGAGTTCGGTGGGGCAGGAGCAAGCTGAGACAATAGGTCGGCCAGGACAGGCAGGTTTGTGGATCTTGGGTAGGAGGTAGAAACGGGAAGTGCGGGGTGTGGGAACTATAAGGTTGGTAGCAGTGGATGGGAGATCCCCTGAGCGGATAAAGTCGTTGATAGTGTGGGAGACAATGGCCTGGTGCTCCTTGGTGGGGTCACGATCGAGGGGTAAATAAGAGGAGGTATCCGCGAGTTGTCGCTGTGCCTCGGCAAGGTAGAGGTCAGTACGCCAGACTACAACAGCACCCCCTTTATCAGCGGGTTTAATAATAAGGTTAGGATTAGTGCGGAGGGAGTGGAGAGCAGAGCGTTCCGAAGGAGTGAGGTTGGAATGGGGACAAGGTGCGGTGAAGTCGAGACGGTTGATGTCCCGTCGGCAGTTGACAATAAAGAGATCCAGAGCAGGCAGAAGACCAGAGCGGGGTGTCCATGAAGAAGAGGAGGGTTGAAGACTGGAGAAGGGATCATTGGTGGGGGTGGAAGAGTCCTTGCCGAAGAAGTAGGCTCGGAGACGGAGACGGCGGAAGAAAAGTTCCGCATCGTGGCGAACACGGAACTCCGTGAGAATAGGTTGAGTGAACTCGGCTTTTTCTCCTTGGAGCAGTGGAGGATGAGATGTTACCTGATAGGGGTGTATAAGATGGCAGAATATAATATTAATGATCAGACTCTGGGCAGTATGGAGGATCAGAGAGATCTTGGGGTCTGAGTCCACAGGACACTCAAAGCTGCTGCGCAGGTTGACTCTGTGGTTAAGAAGGCATATGGTGCATTGGCCTTCAATCGTGGGATTGAGTTTAAGAGCCGAGAGGTAATGTTGCAGCTACATAGGACCCTGGTCAGACCCCACTTGGAGTACTGTGCTCAGTTCTGGTCACCTCACTACAGGAAGGATGTGGAAACCATAGAAAGGATGCAAAGGAGATTTACAAGGATGGTTCCTGGATTAGGGGGGCATGCCTTATGAGAATAGGTTGAGTGAACTCGGTATTTTCTCCTTGGAGGGATGGAGGATGAGATGTGGCCTGATAGATGTGTATAAGATGATGAGAGGCATAGATCGTGTGAATAGTCAGAAGCTTTTTCCAAGGGCTGAAATTGCTAGCATGAGAGGGCACATTTTTAAGCTGCTTGGAAGTAGGTACAGAGGAGATGTTGGGGTACTTATTTTACGCAGAGAATGGTGAGTGCATGGAATGGGCTGCCAGTGACGGTGATGGAGGCAGAAATTGTAGGGTCTTTTAAGAGACTCACGGACAGCTACATGGAGCTCAGAAAAACAGAGGGTTATGGGTAACCCTAGTTAATCTAAGGTAGGGACATGTATGGTACAGATTTGTGGGCCAAAGGGCCAATATTGTGCTGTGGTTTTCTATGTTTCTAAACCAATGCCAGCACATTTTTTTTTAGATAAGGGGCTGAAAACTGTCAGAGTACTCCAAGGTGGAGGGCGATGGTTAAAATTTGCTCTTGCAGTTGGAATCTTGCGGTCAATGGCGTCCAGCACAGTGACATTGGAACCCTTACTGCTGTGTGCATGAAGGATCTAGATCAGAAGCTATAAAATATAATTAATAATTCTGCAAATGTTGCAGATTGGTTTTGCTGACAATCAGGAGGGTTGTCTCTAATCTCTGAGCGAAATTGATGAAGCAGTAGCAGCAAAGTAACAGATGGAATGTATCCTAAGGGTACATAAATCACCTGCACAAGGTAAACTGCACCCTGGGGTTCAAAAAGAGGTAGTGGTAGAGTTTGTGGAGGTATTGGTAATGATCTTTCAAAAATCATTGGATTCTGGCATGGTACCAGACGACTGGAAAATCGCAGATGTCACTCCACTCTTTTAGAAAGGAGGACGACAGCAGAAAGTAAATTATAGGTCAGTTTGCCTGACTTCAATGGTTGGGAAGATGTTGGAGGCAATTGTTAAGACTGAGGTTCTGGAGTACTTGGTGACATAGGACAAGATAGGGAAAAGTCAGTATGGTTTCCTATTGGAATTCTTTGAGGAGATTAGAAGATGAGATTTTTTTTCTTTTTCTTTCTCTTGTAGTTACTGGTTTTTATTTCTTTTAGTAGTTGGGGTTCTCTTTTTCCTTCTTTTCTTTAATAAAAAATATTTTTTTCATTATCATATATTATTCTTTTTGATAAGTTTTTTTCTTCAGCTTTATTAACTGTATATATATATATATATCAATTCGCTGAAATCTTGCACCATTTTAAAGCTGTAGAAGATTATGTATTAATAAAAAGATTTTTAAAAATGAAGAAGTACAATAGATAAAGGGGATGCAGTGGATGTTGTATATTTGGACTTTCAAAAGGCCTTTGACAAGGTGCAACATATAAGGCTGCTTATCTAGTTAAGAGGCCATGGTATTACAAGAAAGTTACTGGCATGGTTGGAGCACTGGCTGATTGGTAGGGGGAGCGAGTGGGGATAAAATGATCCTTGTCTGGTTAGCTGCCAGTGACTAGTGGTGTTCCACAGGGGTCAGTGTTGGGACTGCTTCTTTTTATGCTGTATATCAATAATTTGGGCTCTTTACCGGCCGGTGGCATAGTGGTATTAGCAGTGGACTTTGGGGCGAGAGGTCCTGAGTTCAAATCCGGCTGGCTCCCTTGCATGCTTCTCCATTCGTGCCTGGGTTGAGTGTCGAGTTAACAACTTGACCTCGTAAAAAAAACCTGGAGATGGATGGGCTCCACCAGGTTTCAGAT
The DNA here is from genome assembly GCF_963921235.1 of Mobula hypostoma. Lineage (NCBI taxonomy): Eukaryota > Metazoa > Chordata > Chondrichthyes > Myliobatiformes > Myliobatidae > Mobula > Mobula hypostoma. The sequence goes on along the minus strand of NC_086100.1, from coordinate 90,074,390 downwards.
GGCCAAGATATGCCGTACCATAAGCATACCAAAAAGATCAGTGCAAAAAGCTCGTCATGACGGTGCCCTGATGATTCCACCAGGAGTTAAGGGTGCGCGCGCGCGCGCGCACACACACACACACACACACACACACACACACACACACACACACACACAAACACACACACACATATCAATAATTTAGATGATGGAATAGATAGTTCTTTTGCCAAGCTTGCAGATGATATGAAAATTGGTGGAGGAGCAGGTAGTGTTGAGGAAAGAGATAGGTTGTAGATGGACTTGGACACATTCGGAGAGAGTGGGCAAGACAGTGGCAAATAAAATACAATGTTGGAAAATGCATGGCCATAAATTTTGGTAGAAGAAATAGATGAGCAGACTATTTTCTAGATGGGGAGAAAATCCAAAAATCTGAGATGCAAAGGGACTTGGTGGTCATTTTGCAGAACATCCTAAAGGGTAACTTGCTTGTAGAATGGGTGGTGAGGAAGGCAAATGAAATGTTAGCATTCATTTCAAGAGATCTCGAATTCAACAGCAGGGATGTGATGCTGAGGATTTATTAGGCACTGGTGAGGCCTCACCTTGAGTTTTGTGAACAATTTTGGGCTCCTCATCAAAGAAAAGATGTGCTGGCATTGGAGAGGGTCCAGCGTGGTTCACAAGGATGATTCCAGGAATAAAAGGGTTATCATCTGAGAAACGTTTGTACTGGAATTCAGAAGGATGAGAGGAGATCTCATTGAAACTTTTCCAATGTTGAATGGCCTAGAAAGAGTAGATGCGGAAAGCATGTTTCCCATGGTGGGTGAGTCTAGAACAAAAGGGCACAGCCTCAGAATCGAAGAGCGTCCAGTTAAACCAGAGATGTAGAGAAATTTCTTTAATCAGAGATGGTGAATTTGTGGAATTTGTTACCACAAGTAGCTGGGTACTTTAGGTCATTAGGTGTATTTAAGGCAAAAATTGATAGTTTCTTGGTTGGACATGGCATCAAAGGTCACGGGAGAAGGCCGGGGTGTGCGGCTGAGGAGTGGAAAATATGATCAGCCATGATTGAATGGCAGAGCAGACTCGATGGGCCAAATGGCCTAATTCTGCTCCTATGTCTTATGGTGTTATGATCTTATGGAATTTAATCCTGAGGAAAGTAAAATTATACATTTTGAGAGGATTATAGGGGCAAGAGTATACACGATGAATGCAGAGAACATAGAGTAGGGAGCTTATGGTAACTATATTAAGCAGTCAATCAGCCACACCTAGAATGTAGACCCTTCCCAGCTTACAGCCATGGGGAGAGAGGATCAGAGTCCTGCAGTACTTTAAGTACTTAATATTCTGCAGAATCTGTGATCATTAAAAATACATTTAAATATGACAGTAGTACCTTTAGTTGATTCCCTAGAAGGTGCTGCGACTGAACGTGTCGCCATCTGACTGGAAGTATTGGGAAAATAGGATCGACAGAAAGAAACCTGAGGTGTCTATGGCAAGGAAACATAGTTCTCAGGTAAGGTAAGGAGGTTAGTAAGGTCAGCGACAGAGAACATTCTTTGGAAGAAGTAAAATCCTACTTGGCGTGTAACCAAGTTGGACAGGGACTTTTCTTCCAATAAGGTTGATACGTTTTTTCATTAATAAGGGCATCGAAGTTTACAGGGAATGGAATTGAGATATCAGCCATGATCAAATGATGGAGTACACTTGATGGGCCAATTGGCCTTAATCTGTTCCTATGACTTATGGTTTTATGGTAACCTTCTGAGCTCTAGGGCAAGTGATTTCTCAAACTAGAAAGGACATTGTAGAGAGATCTGGTAAAGTTACATTCAATGTGCTTTGTATTCTGATCACAAACATTGGATTGTATAGAGTTGACAGCTAAGGTATGAAAGAACATTGATTTAAGACAGTGGGAGTCGCGTGAGAGGACTTACAAACACAAACTCAAGTTTAAATCTATATAAATTCAACATATATACAATGAAATGAAACAACATTCCTCCAGACCATGGTGCACCCACAAAACATATATCACACACACAGCACATCAACAAAATATTACCACCAATAAGTTAATAAAATGTAATTCAAAATGCAGTTGAAGTGTGCAGCACAGGTAAACACAAACAGTACAGACAGCACGCCGTCCTGGTGACGAGACCTTGGTGGTGGCAGGGTATTCATTACTGACAACCTGACAGAAGAATCTGTTACCCAGTCCAGCAGTCCTAGTCCTGATGCTCCTGAACCTCCTTCCTGATGGAAGTGGGTCAAAGAGAATGCGGGATGGGTATTTAATTGGAAGGATTAGATTAGTGTGGGAGTTGACCAGGTAATCTGAAAAAGATAATGAATCTGAATTTACTGTTATTTTACACAGAGAAAAACACAGAAACACTAAGATTCTACATTTCAGTGATGTTGAGGCACTAGATAATTATTTGTCCCTTAGAGCTGAAAATATACTTGTCTTACACAGTCACACACCCATAAAAGGTGAATGCATATGTATGCATGAAAGTCTTCAGATGCTGGAAATTTGGAGCAACACAAGTTGCTAGAACTCAGCAGGTCAAGTAGCACTTATGGAGGGAAATGGATAGTTGGCTTTTAGATCAAGACCCTTCATTGAGATTAGAAAGAAAAAGGTGTGAGAGCCAATATAAAACTATGGGGGGGGAGGGAGGAGAAAGGGGGTGAAATAAGAACTGATGTATGATAAGTGGAAGTGAAAAACTGTTAAAGAAGATGGAATCTGATTGGAGAGAACAAGGAAAGGGATGAGGAAGGAAATTGGAGAGAGGACTGTATGGATGATGGACAGATGCATTTACATTTTGGCATCCAACGTTAAAGCTGGTGGCGTTATTGCTGATTTTTTGGTAAAAGAAGCAAAGTTAGGATCAGAATCAGGTTAATTATCTCTGACATATGTCAAGAAATTTGTTGTTTTGTGGTAGCCGTACAGTGCAATGTGTTAAAAACTACTATATCACAATAACAAATATAAGCAGGTAAATAAATAGTATCAGAAGAGTACAGTAGTGAGATAGTGCTCGTGGTTCCATTGACCACTTGGAAATCAGATGGTGAAAGCGAAGAAACTGTTGCTATGTACCATCCCCCTTGAAAAGAAAATCCTACAAAAAGCAGTGGATGTGGCCCAGAACATCACAGGTAAAGCCCTCCCCACTATTGAGCACATCTACATGGAGTGCTTTCACAGGAAAGCAGCATCTATCATCAAGGATCCTCACCACCCAGGCCATGCTCTCTTCTTGCTGATGCCAACAGGAAGAAGGTAAAGAACTTCAGGGCCCTCACCACCAGGTTCAGGAACTTCACTTATCCCATTATTGAACTGTTTCCACAACCTATGGACTCACTTTCAAGGACTCTTCTCACATGTTATTGCTTATTTATCTGTTATTTATTTGTTTTTTTGTACTTTTGCAGTTTATTGTTTTTTGCACATTGGTTGTTTGTCCATCCTACTGGGTGCAGTCTTTCAGTGAATCTATTACATTTCTTGGATTTACTAAGTATGCCCACAAAAAAAAGTCACAGGGTTGTATATGATGACATATATGTACTTTGATAATAAATTTACCTTGAACATTGAAAACATTGAGTAAGCATCTGTAGGCTTCTGTGCCTCCTCCTTGATGCTGGTAATGAGAAGAGGGCATGTCCTGGATGGCAAGGGTCCTGAATGGGGAATTCCGTTTTCTTGAGGCACTGCTGTTTCACGATGTCGTTGATGGAGGGAGCCAGATGCCTATAATGGAGCTAGCTGAGTCTTCAACCCACGGTGGTTTTTTTCGGTTCTGTGTATTGAGGCTGCTGTACCAGACAGTAACATGATCAGTCAGAATGCTCTCTACAGTACATCTGTAGAAACTTGCAAGAGTCTACAGTGCCGAATGAAGTATAGCTGCTGCTGTGCCTTCTTTATGATTGCATCAATATGTTAAGCCCAGGGTAGGTGTTACCTGGTGAAATACTTTATACTTTATTGTCGCCAAACAATTGATACTGGAACGTACAATCATCACAGCAATATTTGATTCTGTGCTTCACACCCCCTGGATTACAAATCGATAGTAAATATTAAATATTTAAATTATAAATCGTAAATAGAAAACAGAAAAATGGAAAGTAAGGTAGTGCAAAAAAACCGAGAGGCAGGTCCGGATATTTGGAGGGTACGGCCCAGATCCGGGTCAGGGTCCGTTCAGAGGTCTGATCACAGTTGGAAAGAAGCTGTTCCTAAATCTGGCCGTATGAGTCTTCAAGCTCCCGAGCCATCTCCTGGAGGGAAGAGGGATGAAAAGTGTGTTGGATTGGTGGGTCATGTCCTTGATTATCCTGGCAGCACTGCTCCGAAGATTGGTTTGTGTGATGTGCTGCACCGTGTTCACGATCTTCTGCAGCTTCCACTGGTCTTGGACAGGACAACTTCCATACCAGGTTGTGATGCACCCTAGAAGAATGCTTTCTACGGTGCATCTATAAAAATTAGTGAGGGTTTAGGGGTCAGGCCAAATTTCTTTAGTTTTCTCAGGAAGTAAAGGCGCTGGTGGGCCTTCTTGGCAGTGGGCTCTGTCTGGTTGGACCAAGTCAGGATATTTGTGATATTGACCCTGAGGAACTTAAAGCTTTTGATATCAAACTACTTTTGATAGAGATCAAACTACTCATTTTCTGCAGAACCACCACCTAAAAACCCAAATCGCTTCCAACTTATCATCTAGGGGAACAGAGACAATTGGGGTGTGTAGACTTGCCTGGGAATTGTAGATGTTTTGGTGAGGCTCTGCCTATGATTCCCCCAAAAGCAGTCATTAATGGTATCATGTTATAATTGTATAATTGCTTTATCAATTGATGAGCATGAATCTTGGAGGTAATATATTGCATTTCGCACACGAACAGTAAAGAGGAATTAGTACAAGCTATAAAACAGGTAGCTCCAATTCTGAATATGGCTATAATGCAACATTGTAAATTTCAAAATTACAGGAATACATGCAAAAAAAATGATAGGACTGAATTGCTCTATTACTGTAAATAATGGTGAGAAATTGTACTGGAGAGAATCCAAGTAAATAAAAGGCACTTCATACCTGAAAGATGATTAGTGCTCATCTTTGTCAAGTACCTGTCTCTCAGTCAGACACATCAACATCCTGCAGCAGGGACTGAGAGTTGAAAAGATACATATTTCCATCTCTGTGCAAATTCATTTGTCTGCAGTTAGGTTCTCAGAGTCAGGACGGAACTGCAGAGACTGTCATCGACATTACTGATCTGTCTGTCATGCGCCCTTGCAGGAAGCAAGGCATGAATTACTACAGTGCCTATAAAAAGTATTAACCCCTCCCTTGGAAGTTTTCATCTTTTATTGTTTTACAACACTGAATCACAATGGATTTAATCTGGCCTTTTTTGACACCGATCAACAGAAAAAGATTCTTTCATGTCAAAGTGAAATCAGATCTCTAAAAAAGTGATCTAAATTAATTACAAATATAAAACACAAAATAATTGATTGCATGATTGTTCACCACCTTCAGGTCAGTACTTATTAGATGCACCTTTGGTAGCAATTGAGTCTGTGTGGATAGGCCTCTATCAGCTTTGAACATTTGGACACTACAATTTTTCCCCATTCTTCTTTACAAAACTGCTCAAGCTCCGTCAGATTGTATTGGGGTTGTGAGTGAACAGCCTTTTCATGTCCAGCCACAAATTCTCAATTGATTGAGGTCTGGACTCTGACTTGGCCACTCCAGGACATTAACTTCATTGTGTTTAAGCCATTCCTTTGTAGCTTTGGCTTTATGCTTGGGGTCATTGTCTTGCTAGAAAACAAATCTTCTCCCAAATCGCATTTCTCTTGTAGAATTTCCCTGTATTTTGCTGCATTCATTTTACTGTCTACATTCACAAGCCTTCCAGGGCCTGCTGCAGTGAAGCATCCCTATAGCATGGTGCAGCCACCACCATGCTTCACAGTAGGGATGGTGGGTTTTTGATGATGTGAGGTGTTTGGTCACAAAGCTCAATTTTGGTTTCATCAGACCTTCCAGCTGACTTCATATTCTCCCATATGCCTTCTGCCAAACCCAAGCCAAGATTTCATGTGAGTTTTTTCAACTGTGGCTTCTCTTTGCCACTCTCCCATAAAGCTGTGACTGATGAAGCACCTTGGCAATAGTTGTATGCGCAGTATCTCCCATGTCAGCCACTAAAGCTTGTATCTCCTCTACAGTTGTCATAGGTCTCTTGGTGGCCTCCCGCACTAGTCCCCTCTTGCACGGCCACTCAGTTTTTGAGGTTGGCCTGCCTTAGGTAGATTTACAGCTGTGTCAAATTCTTTCCATTTCTTGATGATTGACAACTGTACTCCAAGGGATATTCATTGACTTAGAAATTGTCTTGTATTCATCTCCTGACTTGTGCTTTTCAATAACCATTTTGCAGAGTGTTCATGGTGTAGTTTTTGCCAAGATACTGACCCAGTTGAACCTTCCAGATACAGGTGTATTTTTACTACAACCAATGGAAACACGTCCACTGCACACAGGTCTCCAAAACAGATCTCCATCTAACTAACAATGTGACTTCTAAAATCAATTGCCTGCACCAGTGCTGATTTAGTGTTTCATATTAAAGGGGGTGACACACACTTAAGCAATCAATTATTTTGAGTTTTATATTTGTAATGAATTTAGATTACTTTGTAGAGATCTGTTTTCACGTTGACAAAAAAGTCTTTTTCTGTTGATCAGTGTCAATAAAAGCCAAGTTACATCCACTTTGATTCAGTGTCGTAAAACAATAAAACATGAAAACTTCCGAGGGGTGGGGGGATGGGGGAAAACTTTTTATAGGCACTGTAAGTGACAAATGCCCTGTCTAAGGCCAACTTCTATTCCTACAGCAAACCAGGCACAAAATGGCAGTGAACTCCCATCCTCCAGATTTTGAGCAAATTATAATGAACATTCTTGTGCCATTTTTGCCGGTCAGACTGGGTAATAAAGGCGACACACGTCAAAGTTGCTGGTAATCGCAACAGGCCAGGCAGCATCTCTAGGAAGAGGTACAGTCGACGTTTCAGGCCGAGACCCTTCGTCAGGACTAACTGAAGGAAGAGTGAGTAAGGGATTTGAAAGTTGGAGGGGGAGGGGGAGATCCAAAATGATAGGAGAAGACAGGAGGGGGAGGGATGGAGCCAAGAACTGGACAGGTGATTGGCAAAAGGGATATGAGAGGATCATGGGACAGGAGGCCCAGGGAGAAGGAAAAGTGGGGGGAGGGGGAACCCAGAGGATGGGCAAAGGGTATAGTCAGAGGGACAGAGGGAGAAAAAGGAGAGTGAGAGAAAGAATGTGTGTATATAAATAACGGATGGGGTACGAGGGGGTGGTGGGGCATTAGTGGAAGTTAGAGAAGTCGATGTTCATGCCATCAGGCTGGAAGCTACCCAGACGGAATATAAGGTGTTGTTCCTCCAACCTGAGTGTGGCTTCATCTTTACAGTAGAGGAGGCCGTGGATAGACATGTCAGACTGGGAATGGGATGTGGAATTAAAATGTGTTGCCACTGGGAGATAAAGGCTTGTAATAAAAGCTTGTGATTGGAAGCCTTTGCTCCTGGGGTACTGTTGATGGATTTGAAATGAGCTGCCAATGAACCCTTAGTGGGTTGCTGCAATGAAACTCATGGGGGGTCAATATTGCAGGTGTACTTGCGCTAGATTCAGAGAAAGATACAGCACAGAAATAGTACCTTCAACCTGTCAACACACTGGTCATCAAATTATTCATTTACATGAAACCTACATGAACCCATTTTGTTCGTCCCACTCTCCCATCAATTCCCCTCCGATTTTACCGCTGACCTACACACTGAGGACAACTTACAGTGGCTAATTAACTTTCCAACTGGCATAACCTTGGGTTGTGAGATGAAACCCATAAAGTAAGGCAGTCACTCCGCTCACTGTGCCTCGGTGCCATGCTCTGCAATGCAGTGACGCCTTTTAAGTAAAAGGAGGTGAGTAGAATGGGTTGCCTTATCCTGTTCTTAGTTTCTGATGGTGAAAGACTTTGGAAAGTCTGCTGAAAGTACCCAGACTAATGCTAAGTCTTAAACTGCTTGCTGGGCTGTACCAATGGCTCCCTGGCTATGTTTCAACACTGGAGCCTGGAACACAGAATTCCAATATTACCCTGCACTAAATTGCTTTGATGTTTTTAGGTGTTTGTCACTGTTTTAATTATTTAACATGTTCAAAATAATTTTCAATATGCTTTTGGCTGCTTCATTTATGTCTCTGAGTGAACAGTGTTGCTAAGTGCAATCTCTTGCCTCCTGAGGGATGTTGGTGATCACTTTAACCTCTTGGGGTTTAAGGCTCCCAATATCTGTGCTTTCATAGTGCAGAATCTGGTGTCTAAGTCTGAGATGGTGTAAGCTGTGGCCTCAGCCAGGGATTGCTCTGATGCTTTTCTGTTGGATTGTTATATTCTTGGCCTTTTCCATTATGTATAGATGTCTCTGAAGAACAGACATATTTAGAAGTTGAAAAATAAGTAACTAAAAGAATAAAAAAAATGAAGGACACTCCAGTGGCACAGTTACTAACTGTATTTCCTTACAGCTCCACGGCGCCTTGTTCAGTACTGACCCCCAGTTCTGTCTGTTTGGAGTTGGCACACTCTCCCTATGACTGTGTATGCTTACCCCACATCCCGAAGTGCTGGCAGTCATACATTGCTCCTTTTATGCAGGTGATTGGAGCATCTGGGAGGAGTTGACTGGAATGTGGTGGAGAATAAAACACAAGGTTAACGTACTGTAGATAAGTGTAGAAATGGGAACTTCATGGTTGGCAAGGGCACAATGTACCAAAGAGCTCATTCTTTCTGTGGTTTTATTAATAATATGTTCGCAGATAATACATGAATTTAAAACCACATTTCTTAGTGTAAATTTAAAAAATCAAACACAATAAAAGAAAAGCATCATCTTCATTTGCCATTCAGCAACTGTCATACTTCCAACCAAATGAATAGGGTAATGCATCAATACACCAGCCTTGGGTGCAGTGAAACTGAAGGATCAGATACAAAGCATGCCCAGAGACTCAGAGCACTACTGGACTTAGTGCTGAGTTCTGCTGGGGCGTAGAGCTCCAGACATTCCACTATTGAGCAGACTGCAAGCACAGGAATTCTCTGACAGACATACTGCATCTGGCTTGCTGGCTCTGCACAGCCCGTGGATAGCTCTTTGTAGTTATGTTGTATGATCTGGTTCAATAAACCTTCGAAGCTTCTGAAAACAAAGAACATTTACAACTTTCCAACAACTTGCTTAATTTCAACATTTGTTCAGGGCACTGTCAGTTTGGATTTGAGCTGTACTTACTGGAAAGTTGATGTGAGGGATTTACAAAAGCTGAAGGCAATTTTGTTTTGCCTTTTGTTTTGTCTTTTGTTTTGTGAGGTTTAGAAAGTGCTTTGGACCTTTCGAGACTTCTTGGTGGGCTGCAATCATCATGATCATTTAGGCACTCAGCAGGGTCCAATAAAAAGAAGAAAGGTGTAAGAGGAGCAGCCATTGAGGCAGTGGCCACTGTCAGAGTGGTCAGGCTTTGGCAGGAACGGGTGAAGGCTTGAGAAGTTAGAGGTATAACAACTGTTGGCAGGATGGTAGTTCGGCAGGGGAATGGTTCCCCTGTGAGATGTGGGATTTCAGAGTCTCTAACAGTCTCCCTGATGACTACATCTGCAGGAAGTACACAGAACTTCAGCTCCTGACTGTCAAGGTCAAGGAACTGGAGTTGGAGCTGGATGTACAGTACTCAGGACAATGTGAGAGGCTGTAAACCTCATAGTTGGAACTTTTAATGATGTGGTCACACCCAGATGACTGGCTACAGATAGGAGATGGATGTCAAAAGTAAAAGTAGGGAAAGTAAGTAGACAGAGCAGCAATCCCCTGTGGCCATTCCCTGTTTCCTATGGCAACAAGTATACCACTTTGGATACTGCTGGGGGGTGCAGGGGACGACCTTTCAGGCACAGTGGAAGCAGCCAGGCCAGTGGCCAGCTCTGAGGCTCCTCAGGGAAGGGAAAAGACAGGAGGAATAACAGGGTATAGAAGGCTCTGTACTTCGGGGGACAGACTGTAGATTTTGTGATTGCAAAAGAGAAACCAGGATGGTGTGTTGCTTCCCAGGTGTTAGGATCCAGGATGTCTCAGAGCAGCCACAGAAGATTCTCAAGAGGGAGAGTGAGCAGCCAGAAGTCGTGGCACACATTGACACCAATGACAAAGCTAGAAAGGGGGACGAGGTCCTGTGCTTTGAGTGTAGGGAGTTAGGGAAGAGGCTGGAGAACAGGGCCTCCAAGGTAGTAAACTTTACTTTACTTTACTTTATTGTCACCAAACAATTGATACTAGAACGTACAATCATCACAGCGATATTTGATTCTGTGCTTCCCACTCCCTGGAGTACAAATTGATAGTTGGAAAGAAGCCATTCCCAAATCTGGCCGTACGAGTCTTCAAGCTCCTGAGCCCTCTCCCGGAGGGAAGAGGGACGAACAGTGTGTTGGCTGGGTGGGTCGTGTCCTTGATTATCCAAGCAGCACTGCTCCGACAGCGTGCGGAGTAAAGTGAGTCCATGGCCGGAAGCTTGGTTTGTGTGATGTGCTGGGCTGTGTTCACAATCTTCTGCAGCTTCTTCTGGTCTTGGACAGGACAACTTCCATACCAGGTTGTGATGCACCCTAGAAGAATGCTTTCTACGGTGCATCTATAAAAATTAGTGAGGGTTTTAGGGGATAGGCCAAATTTCTTTAGCTTTCTTAGGAAGTAAAGGCACTGGTGGGCCTTCTTGGCAGTGGATCTCTGCTTGGTTGGACCAAGTCAGGTCATTTGTGATATTGACCCCGAGGAACTTAAAGCTTTTGACCTGTTCCACTTGCACACCACTGATATAAATGGAGTCGTGCAGTCCGCTACTCCTTTTGAAGTCAACATCTGATTCCTTCATCTTGCTGACGTTGAGGGTCAGGTTATTGTCTTCGCACCATACCACCAGGTTCTTAATTTCCTCTCTGTACTCAAACTTATCATTCTCTGGATAAATCCCAATTCTGTATGCTAGTTTGGGGCAGGAATAGGATGATAGTAAAATGGATGAGTGGTTGAGGAAGTAGAGTTTCAGTTTTCTGGATTATTGGGATCTCTTCTGGAGAAGGTTTGACTTGTACAAAAAGGATGGGTTACACCTAAACCTGAGTGGGAACAATATCTTTGCAGGCAGTTTTTCTGGAGGTGTTGAGGAGGCTTTAAAGCAATTTGGCAGGGGGATGGGGAACAGTGATAGTGCTGAGGATATGGCAGTTGATATACAAGTTGATACATTGCATAGTGAGACTGTGAGGAAGGATAGACAGATGATAGGGCAAAATTGCAGACAGTTAGGGGAGCATAGTGCAAAATTGAAAAGAGTAATGAACATCAGACCAAAGGTGTTATATTTGAATGCACGCAGTATATGGATTAAGGTAGATGATCCTACAGTATATAGATTAAGGTAGATGATCCTGCAGTATATAGATTAAGGTAGATGATCCTGCAGTATATAGATTAAGGTAGATGATCCTACAGTATATAGATTAAGGTAGATGATCCTGCAGTATATAGATTAAGGTAGATGATCCTACAGTATATGGATTAAGGTAGATGATCCTGCAGTATATAGATTAAGGTAGATGATCCTACAGTATATAGATTAAGGTAGATGATCTTGTAGCACAGTTAGAAGTTTGCAGGAATGATGTTGTGGGCTTCACTGAGTCATGGCTGAAAGAAGATTATAGTTGGAAGCTTAACATCCAAGGATATACCTTGTATCAAAAAATCAGACAGGTATGCAGAAGGGGTGGGATAGTTCTGTTGGTAAAAGACGGAAATCAAAACATTAGAAATAGTGACATGGGATTGGAAGATGTAGAGTCTTTATTGTAGAGTTAAGAACCTGCAATGGTAAAAATACCCTGATGAGAGTTATATACAGGCCCTCGAACAATAGCCTGGATGTGGGATACAAATTACAATGGTAGATAGAAAAGGCATGTAATAAGGGCAATGTTTCGGTAGTCATGGGGAATTTCAATATATAGGTAGAATGAGAAAATCAAGTAGGTGCTGGATCCATACAGAGGGAATTTGTAGAATGGCTATCAGATAGCTTTTTAGAGCAGCTTGTGTTTGATTCCCTGAGGGAAAAGATAACTCTGGATTGGGTGCTGTGTAATGAACCAGATTTGTTTAGAGAGCTTCAGGTAAAAGAACCCTTAGGAGACAGTGATCATAATATAATAGAATACACCCTGAAGAGGAAGAAGATTAAGTCAGATATACTGTGTCAATATTACAGTGGAGTAAAGGGAATTACAGAGGCATGAGAGAGGACCTGGCCAAAGTTGAATGGAAGGGGACACTATCAGGGATGACATCAGAGTAGCAATGGCTGGAGTTTCTGGGGGTAATTTGGAAGGTGCAGGATAGATATATTTCAAAGAAGTATTCTAAAGGAAGGATGAGGCAACTGTGCCTGACAAGAGAAGTCAAAGACAGCATAACAGCAAAAGCCAGAGCACATAATACGGCAAAATTTAATGCAAAGTTGGAGGATCGGGAAGCTTTTAAAAACCATCAGAAGATAACTAAAAAAAATGAGAGGACAAAGTCAGCATGGATTTGTGAAAGGAAAATCATGTCTGACGAATCTCATAGAATTTTTTGAGGATGTAACTAGTAGAGTGGATAGGGGAGAACCAGTGGATGTGGTATATTTGGATTTTCAAAAAGCTTTTGACAAGGTCCCACATAGGAGATTAGTGTGCAAACTTAAAGCACACGGTATTGGGGGTAAGGTATTGGTGTGGGTGGAGAATTGGTTAGCAGACAGGAAGCAAAGAGTGGGAATAAACGGGACCTTTTCAGAATGGCAGGCGGTGACTAGTGGGGTACCGCAAGGCTCAGTGCTGGGACCCCAGTTGTTTACAATATATATTAATGACTTGGATGAGGGAATTAAATGCAGCATCTCCAAGTTTGCGGATGACACGAAGCTGGGTGGCAGTGTTAGCAGTGAGGAGGATGCTAAGAGGATGCAGGGTGACTTGGATAGGTTGGGTGAGTGGGCAAACTCATGGCAGATGCAATTTAATGTGGATAAATGTGAAGTTATCCACTTTGGTGGCAAAAATAGGAAAACAGATTATTATCTGAATGGTGGCCGATTAGGAAAAGGGGAGGTGCAACGAGACCTGGGTGTCATTATACACCAGTCATTGAAAGTGGGCATGCAGGTACAGCAGGCGGTGAAAAAGGCGAACGGTATGCTGGCATTTATAGCGAGAGGATTCGAGTACAGGAGCAGGGAGGTACTACTGCAGTTGTACAAGGCCTTGGTGAGACCACACCTGGAGTATTGTGTGCAGTTTTGGTCCCCATATCTGAGGAAAGACATCTTTGCCATAGAGGGAGTACAAAGAAGGTTCACCAGATTGATTCCTGGGATGGCAGGTCTTTCATATGAAGAAAGACTGGATGAACTGGGCTTGTACTCGTTGGAATTTAGAAGATTGAGGGGGGATCTGATTGAAACGTATAAGATCCTAAAGGGATTGGACAGGTTAGATGCGGGAAGATTGTTCCCGATGTTGGGGAGGTCTAGAACGAGGGGTCACAGTTTGAGGATAGAGGGGAAGCCTTTTAGGACCGAGGTTAGGAAAAACTTCTTCACACAGAGAGTGGTGAATCTGTGGAATTCTCTGCCACAGCAAACTGTTGAGGCCAGTTCATTAGCTATGTTTAAAAGGAAGTTAGATATGGCCCTTGTGGCTACAGGGGTCAGGGGGTATGGAGGGAAGGCTGGGTTCTGAGTTGGATGATCAGCCATGATCATAATAAATGGCGGTGCAGGCTCGAAGGGCCGAATGGCCTACTCCTGCACCTATTTTCTATGTTTCTATGTTTCTATAATCAATAATATAAAAGAGGATACCAAAAGATACCAATTTTTACTAAGAAGAAGGTGCTTGTGAAGCTGAAAAGTCTGAAGGTAGAGAAGTCACCAGGACCAGATGGAAAACACCCCAGGGTTTTGAAAGAGGTGGCTGAAGAGATTTTGGAGGCATTAGTCATGATCTTTCAAGGATCACTAGATTCTGGAATAGTTCCAGGAAGACTATCACTCCATCCTTTTAGGAAGTGAGGGAGGCAGAAGAAAGGAAATTATATGCCAGTTAGCATGACTTCTGTGGTTGGGAAGGTGTTGGAATCTTTGAGGAAATAACCAGTAGGATAGGCAATGGAGGGTCAGTGGACTTAGTTTATATGGATTTTCAAAAGGCCTTTGACAAGGTGCCACACATAAGGCTGCCTAGCAAAATAAGAGTATTACAGGAAAAATTCTAGCATAGATAGAAGATTGGCTGATAGGTAAGAGGCAAAGAGTGGGAATAAAGGGGCCTATTCTGGTTGGCTGTCAGTGACTTGTGGTGTTGGGATCGCTTTTCACATTATATGTCAGCGATTGGAAGACAGAATTGATGGGTTTGCGGCCATGTTTGCAGCAAATACGAAGATAATTGGAGAGGCAGGTCATGTTGAGGAAGGAGGGAGTTGCCTATATAATTTGGAAGGGTTGGAAGAATGGACAAAGATGTGGCAGATGGAATAGGGAAGTGTAATATGCACTTTGGTAGAAGGAATACTGAGGTGCAAAGGAACTTGTGAGTTCTTGCACAGTATTCCCTAAAGGTTTACTTCCAGGTTGAGGTGGTGGTATGTAAGGCAAATGCAAATTTAGCATTCAAGAGAACTGGCATATAAGACCAGCTTTGTGATGCTGAGGCTTTATAAGGCATTGATCAGTCTATACTTGTTGTATTGTGAGTAGTTTTGGGCCCTTTAACTAAGAAAGGATGTGCTAGTATTGGACAAGGACCAGAGGTGGCTCATGAGAATTACTCCAGGAGTAAAAGGGTTAATGTATAAGGCGTGTTTGATAGCTCTGGGCCTGTACCCACTGGAGTTTAGAAGAATGAAAGGAGTATTCCTTTGAAAACTATCAAATATTACAAGGCCTAGACAGAGTGGATGTGGAGATGATTTCTCCTCTTGTGGAAGAGTGTAGGACCAGAGAGAATAGCCTCAGAATAGAGGGGTGTCCAATTAGAAGAGAAAAGGAAGAATTTCTTCAGCCAGAGGGTATTGAATTGATAGAATTCATCGTCACAGGTGGCTATGGAGGCCAAGTCATCAGGCATTTTTAAAGCAGAGGTTGATATGTCCTTTGTTAGTCAGGGTCTGAAAGGTTACAGGTAGAAGGCAGGGGAATGGAACGGTGGACTGGATGATGGGTTGAGTGGCTAAATCTGCTCTCATGGTCTTATGTTGTTGAGATGGTACCATGTTCTGATCTATAACTCAGCGAGGGTTAGAGTTTCCAGAAGAAGAGGGGGTAAGGGACCTAGAAAAAGAATCTAGTCATTGTCACTGGACCTGTGGGCTATGTGGAGCCTTCCCATGTGTGATATATCAGTACATAGACATAGACATAGAATAGTACAGCACAGTACAGGCTCTTTGGACCACAATGTTGTGCCAACCCTCAAACCCTGCCTCCCATATAACCCCCCACCTTAAATTCCTCCAAATACCTGTCTAGTAGTCTCTTAAATTTCATTAATGTATCTGCCTCCACCACTGACTCAGGCAGGGCATTCCACGCACCAACCACTCTCTGAGTGAAAAACCTTCCTCTAATATCCCCCTTGAACTTCCCACCATTTACCTTAAAGCCATGTCCTCTTGTATTGAGTAGTGGTGCCCTGGGGAAGAAGCGCTGGCTATCCACTCTATCTATTCCTCTTATTATCTTGTACACCTCTATCATGTCTCCTCTCACCCTCCTTCTCTCCAAAGAGTAAAGCTCTAGCTCCCTTCATCTCTGATCATAATGCATACTCTCTAAGCCAGGCAGCATCCTGGTAAATCTCCTCTGTACCCTTTCCAATGCTTCCACATCCAGGCGACCAGAACTGGACACAGTACACCAAGTGTGGCCTAACCAGAGTTTTATAGAGCTGCATCATTACATCGCGACTCTTAAACTCTAACCCTCGACTTATGAAAGCTAACACCCCATAAGCTTTCTTAACTACCCAATCCACCTGTGAGACAACTTTCAGGGAAGTGTGGACATGTACCCCCAGATCCCTCTGCTCCTTCACACTACCAAGTATCCTGCCATTTACTTTGTACTCTGCCTTAGAGTTTGTCCTTCCAAAGTGTACCACTTCACACTTCTCCAGGTTGATCTCCATCTGCCACTTCTCAGCCCACTTCTGCATCCTATCAATGTTTCTCTGCAATCTTCAACAATCCTCTACACTATCTACAACACCACCAACCTTTGTGTTGTCTGCAAACTTGCCAACCCAGCCTTCTACCTCCACATCCAGGCCGTTAATTAAAATCACAAAAAGTAGAGGTCCCAGAACAGATCATTGTGGGACACCACTAGTCACAATCCTCCAATCTGAATGTACTCCCTCCACCACCACCCTCTGCCTTCTGCAGGCAAGCCAATTCTGAATCCACCTGGCCAAACTTCCCTGGATCCTATGCCTTCTGACTTTCTGAATAAGCCTACCGTGTGGAACCTTGTCAAATGCCTTACTAAAATCCATATAGATCACATCCACTGCACTACCCTCATCTATATGCCTGGTCACCTCCTCAAAGAACTCTATCAGGCTTGTTAGACATGATCTGCCCTTCACAAAGTCATGCTGACTGTCCCTGATCAGACCATGATTCTCTAAATGCTCATGGATCCTATCCCTAAGAATCTTTTCCAACAGCTTTCCCAACACAGACGTAAGGCTCACTGGTCTATAATTACACGGACTATCCCTACTACCTTTTTTGAACAAGGGGATAATATTCGCCTTCCTCCAAGCCTCTGGTACCATTCCTGTGGACAATGAGGACATAAAGGTCCTAGCCAGAGGCTCAGCTAAATCCTCCCTCGCCTCGTGGTGCAGCCTGGGTAATATTCCGTCAGGTCAGTACGTTAGGTGAAAGGTTCTGAGATAAAATTTTAGCCATCAATGACAGTGTAAGTATAATGGGTCAATTATTCAAATCATGATTCTGCTTCTTACAATCTTTCTTTCTTTCTTTTTCAATCTTTTTATTAGTTTCATAAAATATAAACATAACATAGCAATAATACAAAATTGTTGGAATTACATTGTTATACTTAAGATAAGTAATTATAAAACCAAATAGTATAAATTGACAAAACTCCCAATCATGTAGGATAACAATGAATAATACAGGACAAAAAAAAATAACTGGAGAAAAATCATAAAAAAGAAAAAAATATATAATAAAAACAAACCCCACCCCCAAAAAAAACTAATCTAAACAGAATTAGTCAACTAAGCTAAAAAGACTTGGGCTATTTTAACAACGTAAAAATGAAAGAGAAGAAAACCTTAGTGTTGACGACTCCATTCCTCTCAACCAACAGTAGAGAGAAGTAAAATAAGTTTGGAAATGGTCAAATTACATCATATGAAAATGCTGAATGAATGGCCTCCAAGTTTTTTCAAATTTAATGGAAGGGTCATAAACCGCACTTCTAATTTTTTCCAAATTCAAACACAACATAGTTTGTGGAAACCAGTGAAATACAGTAGGAGGATTAATCTCTTTCCAATTCAGCAAAATGGATCTTCTAGCCATTAAAGTAAGAAATGCAATCATCTGACGAGCTGAAGAGGTTAAATGATATGAGTCTATCATTGGTAATCCAAAAATAGCAGTAATTGGGTGAGGTTGTACGTCTGTATTCAAAACCGTTGAAATAATATCAAAAATATCTTTCCAATATTTTTCCAACAAAGGACATGACCAAAACATGTGAGTTAAAGAAGCTATCTCGGAATGATATCTGTCACATATAGGATTAATATATGAATAATAACGAGATAGTTTATCTTTGGACATATGAGCCCTCTGCACTACTTTAATCTGTATCAACACATGTTTAGCACATACAGAGGATGAATTAACTAATTGAAGAATTTTTTCCCATTTTTCGATCGGTATAATAATCTTAAGTTCTCTTTCCCAATCAGTTTTAATTTTATTGGAAACATCAGGACATAAATTCATAATTATATTATAAATAATTGCCACAACAATTTTCTGAGAGAGATTTAGATCTAAAATTTTTCCAAAGTATCCATTGGATATGAGTGTGGAAAATTAGAAGAAGCAGAAATTAAAAAGTTTCTAATCTGTAGCTATCTAAAAAAGTGAGATCTAGATAAATTATATTTATTAGAAAGTTGATCAAAAGACATGAAACAATTATCCAAAAATAAATCACGAAAACGTACTATACCTTTGGTTTTCCAATCAAAGTAAGCTTGATCCATAGTGGAAGGTTGAAAAAGGAAATTAGATATAATAGGACTTGCTAAAATAAATTGATTGAACCCAAAAAGTCTTTGCAATTGAAACCATATACGTAAAGTATGCTTAACTATTGGATTATTCATTTGTTTAAACAATGTAGAAGAAATAAAAGGAAGCGAAGTTCCTAACACCGAACCCAAAGAAGACCCTTGCAATGAATTACATTCGAGATTTACCCAATGTGGATTTAAAGATACATCTAAATCTCGTAACCAAAATTTTAAGTATCGAATATTAATTGCCCAATAATAAAATCTAAAATTCGGGAGGGCAAGCCCCCCCTCTTTTTTAGATTTCCGTAAATACTTTTTACCTAGCCTAGGATTTTTGTTCTGCCATATATATGAGGAAATTTTTGAATCAACATTATCGAAAAAAGATTTTGGAATAAAAATTGGAACTGATTGAAATACATATAGAAATTTAGGCAAAACGATCATCTTAATAGCATTAATCCGACCAATCAAAGGCAAAGATATTGGTGACCATTTAGTAAACAAAAGTTTAACCTGATCAATTGAAGGTAAAAAATTAGCTTTAAATAAGTCCTTATACCTTTTCATAATTATTATCCCTAAGTATGTAAATGAGTCAGTAACCAATTTAAATGGTAAGCATCCATAAATAGGTACCTGCCTATTTAGGGGAAATAATTCACTCTTATTAAGATTCAATTTGTAGCCAGAAAAATTACTAAATTGAGCCAACAAAGCTAGAATAGCAGGAATTGACTTCTCCGGATTAGAGATATATAATAACAAATCATCTGCATATAGAGATAATTTATGTATTTCGTTTCCGCGGGTAATACCAAAAATATTGGGTGAGTCACGGGTAGCAGTTGCTAAAGGTTCATGGGTGATATTAAATAGTAAAGGACTAAGAGGGCATCCTTGCCTAGTACCACGAAATAGACGAAAATAGGGAGATCTTTGATTATTAGTACAAACCGAAGCTACCGGGGAATAATATAACAATTTAATCCAAGATATAAATATCAAACTAAAATTAAATTTCTCAAGCACACTAAATAAATAAGGCCATTCAACTCCGTCAAAGGCTCTCTCAGCATCTAATGAGATAATACATTCTGGGGTAGTAAGTGAAGGGGTATAAACAATATTCATTAACCTCTTAATATTAAAGGATGAATAACGATTTTTAATAAATTCAGTTTGGTCCATAGATATAATTTGAGGTAATACCTTCTCTAACCTAGTTGCTAAAATTTTTGAAAAAATTTTTGAATCTACGTTCAAAAGAGATATCGGTCTGTGTGACGCACAATCAGTAGGATCTTTATTCTTTTTAAGAATTAAGGAAATAGAGGCTTCATAAAACGATTGTGGTAATTTACCTAAACTGATTGCCTCTTTGAATATTCTAGACAACCACGGAGAGAGAATAAAGGAAAAGGATTTTAAAAATTCCACTGTAAACCTGTCTGGACTGGGTGCTTTACCAGAATTCAATGATGAGATTGCAGTTATTATTTCTTCCTCTGTAATAGGAGTTTCTAATGATAAGGAGTCTTCCGGTGATAATTTCGGAAAATTCAGTTTACTTAAAAAATCATGCATGGTATTAAAATCATGAGGAAAATTAGAGTGATATAAAGAGGTATAAAATTCTTGAAAGGTTTTGTTTATCCCATCATGATCAACTGTCAAAGTATCATCGTGTTTGCGAATCCTAGTAATTCGACGTTTAACCGAAGCAAATTTCAATCTTAAATAATGAGCACAGTGTATAATTTTCTGGCTCTGTGTAATTATTTTCTAATTAAAAATTGTGAGATACGATCATGAGCATGCAGTGTATATGAGACACAATGTGATTGATTGGACTTTCGTGTATGTGACACATCGATGTATGGTACACAAGGAATATACATGGATGCCAGTTGTCCAGTGATATTCACAGTTACATGAACTGAGTACAGGGGTGCAGGAATAGGAGGCAGCAGGGGCACAAGTCCCACACCTCCACACTTTGAAGCGGTAAAATTGCTTCGTTGGAGAGCTGTTGGCTCTGAGGTCAATTCACTTCCCTGGCCTGGCTGAAGTCTAATGCTGAGTCTGTGTTCATTTCCTTCAGCTGAGGCTAACAAGAGGTAGCAGTGTGCTGCTGGACTTCCATCACAAAATTGATAGAGGGGCTAAAGCCAAGGGATGATTTGCTGAAAGAGCCCAGAGTAGAAGGTTACTGGATTATCTCCTTGCAACCCCGTGCACTGCCACTCCCCCAAAGCAATCACTGAGTGACTTGGTCTTGCTTTGTCTGTGTAAGGATCAATGCATCCAGAGCCTAAGGCATTTGTACAAGAGGCCCATAGCCACCTTTCTATCTTCCTTGAATATACTGGCAGGTTCTTGAAGTGTGTTGTAGAACAGAGCAACTGCAGGTACCAGCACACAGCTCTCTAAAAGTGGCAACACAGGTAGACAAGGTGGCAAAGAAGGTGCTTGACTTGCCTTTGATAGTCTGGGCATTGAGTAATTGAGAGATCATGACATTATGTTACAACTGCAATCATTAGCTAAACCACACTGGAGTACTGCATGAAGTTCTCTTCTCTGAGCTATAGGAAGGACGTCATTAAATTAGAAAGGATGAAGAAAAGATTCAATGTGTCATGTGTTCAGAGATGCTCTTCTGTGCACCACTGTTGTTACACGTGATTATTTGAGATACCGTCACCTTCCTCTCAGCTTGAACCAGTATGGCCATTCTCCTCTGACCTCCGCTCCATCCGCCAAAAGCGGAACTTACCAGTGGCCATTTGTTTTAATTCTGATCCCCATTTCCATTACAACATGTCAGTCCGTGGTCTCCTTTTATGCCAAGATAATGCCACCCTCAGGATGGAGGAGTAAAACCTTATATTCTGTCTGGGTATCCACCAATCTGATAGCATGAATTTTTCCTTCTGATATATAAAAAAATTCTCTCCCCCCTCCCCTCTTCTTCTGTTCCCCTCTTTGTTCATTTACCTCTTCTCACATGTCTATCACGTCTCCTTGAGGCCCCTTGTTCCCTTTGTCTTATAGTTCACTCTCCTGTCCTATCAGATTCCTTCCTCTCCAGCCCCTTATCTTTCATAAACACTTGGCTTCACCTATCACCTTCTAGCTATCTTCCTTCTCTTCCTTCCCCTTCTGCACCACCCCCCCACCTCTGGTAGCTTCTCCCTTCCTTTCCAGTCCTGATGAAGGGTCTCGGACCAAAAAGTTGACTGTTTATTCTTGTCCATAGACCTGCAAAATCACAATCATCTGCTGAGCTCCCCCTGCATTTTATGTGTGTTGCTTTGGATTTCCAGCATCTGCAGACTTCCTCATTTTTATTATTAGTGAGATGTCTTCACCCACAGAATGGGATTTTTTTTGTTTTTGCACCATTCTCTGTAAACTCTACAGACTTGTGTGTGATATACTCAGCAGTTTCTGAGATCCTCAAACCACCTGTCTGGCGTCAAAGTCACTTAGTTTGTTCCCCATTCTGATTTTTGGCCGGAATAACAAATGAACCTCTTGTCCATATCCGTATGCTTTTACTGGCTTGCGTTTGGTTGGTTAGATATTTGCATTAATGAGCAGGTATACCTAACAAAGTAAACTGCGTGTACTTTGAAAGAACATCATTGTATGAAATATGATTTTGGATACCTTGCGTGATATGCTTTTAACAAATGCAAGTTATTCTTTCTAACATGCATAAAATATGCTCAAAGTGCTTCATAAAATTACAATTTTTATATTGACAACTTGTTGGAAATTTCTGAACCGTCCCTGGTTCTGTTTTCAAGACATGACTTTTACTTTCTAGTGTTAGTGAATGCAATGTTTTATCTGAAGGAGAAATGGCAGAGCTGAGATTAGGTGGTCCTTGACTTATGTCGCAATCCCAATGGATGAACATATTGAATGAGAGCAGAAATTGGTTTGCAGATTTTATTTCCTTATCATCAATAAGTAGTGGACAAAGAGAGGTACTGAGATTGGTTGGTTCAGATACTATCAGAACTGGTAAAAAGGAAGGCGGTGGAATGAGTAAGAGGAGGAATCAGTAGAGCTTAGCAGCAACCTATGAGATCACCATGGAGGCAGGTGAAGCACACCTGCTCTCTCCAGCAGCACCATCATAGAAGCATATTTCTAATCGAGTTTTGTTCAAGGGTGTCGGGGGCCTCAAGCAGGTACTGAGCCAAACTCACAAATGTCTATGCAGACATTTCTAATAAAGTAATGCACTTTGTTAAGGAATGACATGGTCACCACGATCAAGCCATGGGTACTTGGTTCGTGATATACTGAGGTGTAATTTCCAGACTAACAGTTTGAAATGATGCCAAGAATGATTTGTGCTTGCTCTCATTTTCTCAAAAATAGTCCTCTGGTATCCAGGTATGTGCTCTTCACGTGGTACAAGCTCTTATCCTGTCTGCATGCTCCCACACCAATTTGAATATTGCATGACCCAGCACACCAGAGCAAATGGAAAGATAAACAGTTTGTTATCAACTTTGGTTAATCTCGACGGCAGCCTTTTCTCCAATTGCCACTTTTCCATTGTAATTTTGTAGGAGGTGTATGAAGAAATAAAAAAAACACATTTACTTGTAATTATTTATATGCTCACTGCATTGTCCTGGAGACTCCAAATCAACCCCGGACATTTGACAATCCCATCAAACTGATGATTGGAAAGTTATACCAGGTATTACTCCCGTATGATACTAGTTTCCACAGGCGCTTTGCATTTTAGAAGTTTTGTAAACTATTCCATTTGTAGGAGTTAGTTTTGCAGGCTGGTTCACTGCTCTGGATTTACACTCAAAGCATAAATCTGGAAGCATTACACCAGTTTGTATCTTTAATTTACAAACAATTTAACATTGCAGATTTGGCTGTCAAATTCCCTTCCAGACAGTGGTGGGCCTCACTGAACCTATTATGCATGTACAGTACTGCAAATGTTAACAATTACCTCATTATTCATTGCTTAAAGGTCTCAGCACTAACTAGAGCAGAGAACTCTGCTCCCAATGGATTCAGAGCCTGTTCTGTTGTTTGGTAGTGTTTCATAAGATTTTCAGTGTGCAGGCTAAAATATTTCCTCTATTAGTGTTCCATGTGTTCAGCAACACCTTAGGGAGATAGTGGGGTGAACATTTCCTCTGTTTCTGACCTGCCTGTGAGATCTGTACAGCACAAGATCTAGAAAGCTCAGGTGGTTTCTCTGCTGCTACTTGTGCCTTTTAAGTTTTTTCCCCACCCTATATTTTCTCAAGCATTTAACCCTTCCTGATATGCTCCCATGGGACAACCCTCCCACCCTCTCCCACCATTTACACAGAGGCATTGGTCACCACGGTATGCCAGTACTAATTAGCCAATGGTGCAACCAGACTTGGTTCTTCTTGCACCTGTCATTAGTTGTGGTGTCTCAGCTCTGGGGGCACTACATACAAAACATACAAACTGGTCAGTGGTCAGTTTACTTGATTCTGGGTTTACCTTAGGTAAAAGGGTGCAATTCAGTCCATCAGGTCCATGCCATCTCTCAGGGGAATCATCTCATCAGTTCCATTCCCCTTTCTTAAATTCATTGTACTCCTGCAGCTTATTCTCTCTCACAAGCCCATCAACTGCTCCTTGATTTCTTTTGTCAATTATCTACTCTAAGTGGTTGGAAGAAGGTGGCACCAGCAAACAACTTGACCAAGGGTGACATCCTTCAGATGGTTCACAAAACTACTTTTTCTTTTACAACTTTGCTTTCTTTCAAATTTGGTTGTGCTACTATTAGAGACTGTAGTGGTGTGTTTTAGGGCTGACTGAGTGATCTATTTCTCTGCTGTCTCTGAGGCACAAACCTCCAGTCAGAGAGACAATCATCTGCTGCCACTCTCTGACTTCTACCACAAAGCCAATGTCTAATCCAATTTACTACATCACCTTGATTGTGGAGCGACTGAATCTTATTGACCAGCCTCCCATGCGGGACCTTGTCAAATGCTTTTCTAAAATCCATGTAGGCACATCCACTGCCTTGCCTTCATCCACTTGCCTGGCAGCTTCCTTGAAAAACACACTAAGATCAATTTGACATGACCTACCACACACAAAGCCATGCTGACTATTTTGAATCAGTCCATGTCTATTTAAATACTTATATATCCAGTCCCTTAGAAAACCTTCCAATAACTTTCCCACAGCTGATGTCAGGCTCGCCGGCCTATCATTTCTTGGTTTATTTTTAGAGCCTTTCTTAAACTGTGGAACAATACTGGTTATCGTCCAATCCTTTGGTATTTCACCTGGTGCTCAGGATGATTTAAATATCTCTAGCGATGGCCTTGCCAATTTCTACACTCCTTTCTTGCAGTGCCTGATGGAACACCTTGTCAGACCCTGGGGATTTATCCACCCTAATTTGCCCCAAGATAGCAAACACCTCCTTCTCTGTAATCTGTACCAGGTCCATGAAGTTAATGTGGCTTTGCCTCACTTCTATAGACTCTGTATCCATCTCTCTAGTAAATACGGATGCAAGAATTTAAGATCTCCCCCTGTTTTTTGGCTCCACACATGGATTAGCACTCTGATCTTCCAGAGGACCAATCTTGTCCCTTGCAATCCTTTTGCTCTTAATGTATCTGTAGAATCCCTTGGGATTCTCCTTCACCTCGCTTGCTGGGGCAACCTCATGCCTTCTTTTAGCCCTCCTGATATCCTTCTTAAGTGTTCTCTTGCATTTCTTATACTCCATAAGCACCTCATTTGTTCCTACCAGCTTATACCTGCTATATGCTATTTTTTCTTAACCAGGGCCTCAACATCTCTTGAAAACCAAACATTCTTACACCTGTTATCTTTACCTTTTCTTTGACATACAAGCTTTGTACTCTCAAAATTTCATTTTTGAGGGCTTCCCACTTACCAAGTACACCTTTGCCAGAAAACAGCCTGTCCCAATCCACACTTGCCAGATCCGTTCTGATGCCATCAAAATTGGCCTTTCTCCAAATAGAATCTCAACCTGTTGACCAGACCTATCTTCTTGTATATTTACTTTGAAACTATGGCATAGTGATCACTGGATGCAAAATGTTCCCCTACACAAACTTCTGTCTCTTGTTGAGACTTCTATGTACGGAATAGGGAAACTTTCCTGAACACATCTAGTCCTTTTACAGTATGGGAGTCCCAGTCATATGTGGAAAGTTAAAATCACCTACTATAACCACCTCACACGAGGAATTCTGCAGATGCTGGAAATTCAAGCAACACACATCAAAGTTGCTGGTGAACGTAGCAGGCCAGGCAGCATCTCTAAAAAGAGATACAGTCGACGTTTCGGGCCGAGACCCTTCATCAGGACTAAAGAAGGGTCTCGGCCCGAAACGTCGACTGTACCTCTTCCTAGAGATGCTGCCTGGCCTGCTGTGTTCACCAGCAACTTTGATGTGTGTTACTACAACCACCTTATGTTTCTTGCAACAGTCTGTGATCTCTCTACAAATTTGTTCCTCTAAATCTCTTTGTTGGGTTCTCTATAATATAGCCCCATTAGCGTGGCCACCCCTTACTTACCTCTCAGTTCCACTGGAAGATTTCTCCACTCTGTCCTGACTGAGAACTGGCATGACATTTTTCCTGACTAGTAATGCCACCCCTCCTCCTTTAATCCCTCCTGCTCTGTTGCATCTAAAACCGTGGAATGCCGGAACATTGAGCTGTCAGTCCTGCCTATTCTGCGACCGTCTCACTAATGGCTACAATATCATAATTGCAGGTGTTGATCTATGTCCTGAGCTCACCTGCCTTTCCTATGATAATTCTTGCATTGAAATATATGCAGCTCAGGACATTGGTTGCACCATGCTCAACATTTTAATTCCTAACTTTGTCTGAGGTCATAACAACATCGGTCTCCATAACCTCTCCACTATTAGGCACTCTGGCTCCCATCTCCTTGCAACTCTAGTTTAAACCCCTCCATGCAGCATTAACAAACCTTCCCACCAAGATATTAGTTCTCCTCCAGTTCAAGTGCAAACCATCTCTTCTGTACAGGTCCCACCTTGCCTGAAAGAGAGCCCAATGATCCAAAAATCTTATGCCTGCCCTCCCTCCTACACCAACTCCTTAGCCATGTGTTAAACTATATAATATTCTTATTTCTGGCCTCACTAGTACGTGGCATGGGTAGCTATCCTGCGATCACAACCTTGGAGATCCTACCCTTTAACTTAGCTCTTAACTCCTGAGCTCATTTTGCAGATCCTCGTCATTCTTCCTACATACAGTATGTTATTGGTATCTACATAGACCATGGCCTCTGGCTGTTCACCCTCTCTCTAAAGAATGCTGAGGACTCAATCCGTGACATCCCAGACCCTGGCACCCAGGAGGCAACATCCAATTTGGGAATCTCGTTCCTGCCACAGAACCTCATTTCTGTTCCCCTAAGTATTGAATCCCCTATCACCATAGCTCGCCTCTTCTCCTCCCTTCCCTTCTGAGTCACAGAATCAGAGAACCCACCACCGTGACTTTCCTCTGCTAGGTTATTCCCCCAGTGGTACCAAAAGTGTTACCGCTGTTGTTGAGGGGGATGGCTATAGGGGTACTCAGCACTGTCTGTTTAAACCCTTTCTCCTTCCTGACTGTCACCCTGTGTCCTGTACCTTGGGTCTAACTACCTCTCTATATGTCCTATCTATCACTCCCTCAGCCTTCCGAATGATCCAGAGTTCATCCAGTTCCAGCTTCAACTCCTTAATAGGGGAGTGTTAGAAACTGCAGCTGGATGCACTTCTTACTGGTGAAGTAGTCAGGGATATTGGAGGTCTCCCTGCCTTCCCACATCCCTCAAGAGGAGCATTCAACTATCCAGCCTGGCATCCCCACTGTTCTAACTGAGGAAATATAAAGACAGAACTACAATCAACTGTGGGTGAGTCTTGTTGAGTTTTTGCCATTTGGAAACCATAGAACAAGTACAGGTCCTTTGGCCCACTGTTAGTATGTTGACGATTAATCTCATCTGTCAATGCTTGCTTGTATCCCTCTCTTGCCTATCTGTTCATGCCCCATAAACATTGCTATTTACATCTGCATCTGTCATGTTCTCTTTTAGCGCATTTCAGACACCTACCGCTTACCTTGTTGAAATTTTGCCTGACAAATGCTCTTTAAACTTTCTACTCTGTTCTTAACTCTATCCCCTCTATTATTTGGCATTTTCACCCTGGGGAGAAAGACTCTGATTAGCTACCCTGTCAATGCCTCTGGTTTCTCTTCAGCTCCCAAAGCTCCAGAAAAAGACGAACAATTCTCCAGTATCACAACTTCTAAACAAAGTAAATCTCATTCAGTAACTTATGAAAGTCTTCGCAAAAATAATCAGTTCTTGCAGAAAATCAAATTTGGATTCTTCGAATGAAAATAACTTGTACATCCAACCGTATTATATCCTCTGCATCATTACACATTTTGTTCCCGTGCTGGTTCTTCATCTGGGTGGCTCGTCATTTTGTTTCTTGGTTCATTGGAATGAAATAGTTTTGTCATCCACAGTAAGGTAGTTCATAAACTTGGACAAAAACTTGACCGAATCCCTTGGTATAATTTCACAGAACTAATTTCCAACTACGTGGTAGGGATTTTGGATACTCGTCTCTGCCAATATTGTCTCGTTAAAGCTGCTGCGTGTTATAGCCGTAAATTCAATAAATCTTTTATCGCTATTGTCTCTCCTCCAGGGGTTTCACCCTGAGGTTTTCAAGTTAGCGGGGTAAAAATACTCACTACTAATTCCACTCTTAACTGTTAATGTCTTCAGCTTCTAAAGGTTGCTTTGTTTCTCTCTTTGGCAATTCTGGATTGGGTGTTGTGTAATGATCTAGATTTGATAAGGGAGCTTAAGGTAAAGGAACTCTTCAGAGACAGTGATCATGATATGATATAATTCACCGGGCTGTTTGAGAGGAAGAAGACAAAATCAGATATATCGGTATTGTAGGAGTAAAGGTAATAATAGAGGCATGAGTGAGGCGCTGGCCAAAATTGATTGGAATGGGGGCAGAGCAGCAATGGCTGGAATTTTTGGGAGCAATTCAAAAAGCACAGGTAGATATATCCCAAAGAAGAAGCAGTATTCTAAAAAGAGCATGAGGCAACCGTGGATGAGACAAGGGAAGTCAAAGGCAGAATTAAAGCAAAAGAGAGGATATATAACATAGAGTCATAGAACACTATGGCTCAGCAACAGGCCTTCTGACACATCTAGTTCACGTTAAAATATTAATCTACCTAAGCCTATTGACCTGCACCTGAAACACTGGCCTCCATACCCCTACAATCTATGTACCTATCCACATTTCTCTGTAACTTTGAAATTGAACCTGCATCCACCACTTCAGCCGGTAGCTTGTTCCACACTTTCAACTACCTTTTGGGTGAAGAAGTTCCACATCAAGTTACCCTTAAACATTTCACCTTTCACCCTTAACCCATGACCTCCAGTTCTAGTCTCATCCAACCTTCGCAGAAAAAGCCTGCTTGCATTTATCCTATTTGTACCACTCGTAATTTTTTATACATCTATCAAGTTTTCCTTTATTCTTCTACACTCGAGGCAATAAAGTTCTAAACTATTTAACCTTTCCCTATAACACAGGTCCTCAACTCCTGGCAATATCCTTATAAATTTTCTCTGCACTAATTCAATTTTATTGATATCTTCCCTGTAGGTTGGTGACCAGAACTACACACAATGCTCCAACTGCTACATAACACTCCATCTCCTTTGATTTATGAAGGCCAATGTTCTAAAATCTCTCTTTACGACTGTGATGCCACTCTCAAGAAATGATGGGTCTGTACACGCAGACCCCTGTGTTCTATTGCACTTCTCGCTGTGTAAGTCCTACCCTGCTTGTTCCTCCCAAGGTGCAACAGGTCACACTTTACTGCATTAACTTCCACCTCCAGCACATTTTTCAAGCTGTCCAGATCACGCTGCAAGCTTTGATAACATTCCTCGCCGTCCACTATGCCTCACAAACTTGGTTTCATTCGCAAATTTGTTGATCCATTTTACCACACTGCTATCCGGTCATGGTCCGGATCGAGGTCCCTTTAAATTTAGCTTGTTTATGTTACGATCCGGACCGCTGATTCCCTGTTTTCCCGTGTCCCTCAACTTTGGTGATTAGAGGCAATTAACACTCGGCTGAATCGGTAGTTTATAGCCTCCGGCTTTCAGCCGTTCGGTGCAGGAGCATCTCCAAAGTCTGCAAAGTCACGGCGTGCCAATGTCATCTGGCCGGAGCAAGCCTGGTCTCCGCCCGAAGTGAGTGCCGGTAATTCGCCTTTCCTCACCGGAGCAACCTTGTCAAGTTACCTCTCCAAAGCGAGCCTGCAAAGTTTCCTTACTGAGGTGGGTCCCTCAGTTAACCAGCCGGAGGGAATCAAGAACCGCTGACTACTGTTCCCGGGCCGAGTCGCGAGCTCGCCACTACCCGGAGGCTCCAAGTCAAGTCCTGGCTCCAGGTGGCATTCAATTACCATGTCAAGTCCTGTCCCTGGCGGCGTTCAAGTACCACGTCAAGTCCTGGCCCTGGCGGCGTTCAAGTACCACGTCAAGTCCTGGCCCTGGCGGCGTTCAAGTACCATGTCAAGTCCTGGCCCTGGCGGCTTCCCAGTTCTGAGTCAAGTCCTGGCCCTGGCGGCATTCAAGTACCATGTCAAGTCCTGTCCCTGGCGGCGTTCAAGTACCATGTCAAGTCCTGGCCCTGGCGGCTTCCCAGTTCTGAATCAAGTCCTGGCCCTGGCGGCATTCAAGTACCATGTCAAGTCCTGGCCCTGGCGGCGTTCAAGTACCATGTCAAGTCCTGGCCCTGGCGGCTTCCCAGTTCTGAGTCAAGTCCTGGCCCTGGCGGTCTGTGATTCCAGTCCTACCCCCTTGTCTGAATCCCTTCTCTGCCCCTCTCGCCTCTAGCCCTCGTCTGCAGCCCCCGCCTGCACTTTGGTCTAGTTCCATCGCAGGAGCTAGATAGGTACTGTCTGGTGTTTATTCGTGTTGGTCTTGTCTTGTCTTGTCCTCACCTCCGTGGGGTAAGTCAGGCCGTCTTGCCATTGCCCCACGGGGGTCATGTCTTATCTTGTCTGGTCCTTGCCTCCATGGGGCAAGTCTGGCCATCTTGCCATTGCCCCACGGGGAGTCATGTCTTGTCTTGTCTTGTCCTTGCCTCCTTGGGGTAAGTCTGGCCATCTTGCCATTGCCCCACGGGGAGTCATGTCTTGTCTTGTCTTGTCCTTGCCTCCTTGGGGTAAGTCTGGCCGTCTTGCCATTGCCCTGCAGGGAGTCATGTCTTGTCTTGTCTTGTCCTTGCCTCCTTGGGGTAAGTCTGGCCGTCTTGCCATTGCCCTGTGGGGAGTCATGTCTTGTCTTGTCTTGTCCTCGCCTCCGTGGGGTAGGTAAGGCCGTCTTGCCGTTGCTCCGCGGAGTGTCATGAGTCCTGGCCCTATGTCCTGTACCCAAGGAGGGGTCCCGACTCTGTGTTCTGTGTATGTGTCCATGGTTCAATGTAGCTGCTCTCCCGAGACCGAGGCTCTGTTTTCCATGTTCCTCCTCTCCTTAGCCAATGTCATGTCCTTGCCTGGTTCTGGGGTCCGAGCCCGAGGCAAGACCCAGGTACTGGGTCCTTGCCCAGTCTCGGGCTCGAAGTCCATACCCTAGCCTCTTCATGTCTCCTCTAGTTCTGGGAGCCGATTCCGAGTCCAAGCCCAGCCTAGTCGTAGTCCTGAGTCCCTGTCCAGTTCGCTACTCCTGCTCCTGCCTTGCTCTCCTGGTATTAAACAATAAACCAAATTTAATTAACATCACAAGATGTGTCTTGCATTTGGGTCCTCCCTTGCTCCCAATGCCCCCGCCATTGTGACATATCCAGAACATTGATATCGATGGCAAAGTGAAGCACATGAGGCTTCTAAAGAATTTAAAAACCCATAGTATCACAGGAGAAATACTGGCATGGATAGAACACTGGCTGACTGGCAAGAAGTAAAGTGTGGAAATATAGGGGTATTTTATGGTTGGCTGTGGTGACTAGTGGTGTTCCGCAGGGGTTGGTGTTGGGCCCCCTTTTTTCCTGTTATATGTCAATAATTTGGATGACGAATCAAGAATGATGAGGTGGCATCCTGAGAGGAGCTGGAAGAGCATGAGGCCTGGTGCCAGGCAAATAACCTCTTCCTCAGTGTCATAAGACAAAGGTGATGGTTATTGACTTCAGGAGAACTTACACCTCTCTTTACATTGGACGCACAGCAGTGGAAACTGTGAATAGTGTCAAACTCCTGGGAGTGCTCATCTCACACAAATTCTCATAGTCTGAGGACACATCCTACACAATCAAGAAAGCCTACCAAAGCCTTTACTTTCTGAGCAGGCTGAAGTGAGCTAATCTATGCACATCAATACTCTACCAATGTGTTGTAGAGAGCATCCTAACAAGCTGCATCATTTCATGGCACAGAAATTGCACTGTGATGCATCACTAGGAAGGTGCTACAATGGTTTATCAATACTGGTACCAACCTACCTTCCATCAAGGACATAGATACAGAAAGGTACCTGTAAAGAGCCAATATCATCATGCAGGCTCCCACCTGCCCTGCTTATGAACTGTTTGTCCCACTACCATTATGATGGAGGCCACCCAGCATTCATGCCAGGACCACGCGACAAAAATACAGTTACTTTCCCAAGCAGTAAGACTGGTCACTCATTGATCCACCCCTCCACTTCTCCCACCACCAATACTTTATCATTTCCTGTCCAAGTCACCTTATGTACAGACATTCCTGTGCCCAGAATCACATTATGGACATGTAATCGATCTGTGTATATAATCTGTCTTATGTATACATACTTACTATGTTTTTAAATTATTGTGTTCTTTATCTTATTGCTAACTCTGTGTTGAATCAGATCCAGAGTAACAAATACCTTGATTTCCTTCACACTTGTGTACGAGACATGATATCGAACAATCTTGAATCTTGAAATTGATGACTTTGTGGCCAAGTTTGCAGACAATAAGGAGGCAGGTGGAGGGGCAGGTGGTATTGAGCAAGCAAGAAATCTGCAGAAGGACTTTGACAGATTAGGAGAAAGTGTAAAGAAGTGACAGATGGAATATAATGTAGGGAAATGTATGAATATATACTTTGCTAGAAGGAATAAGGACACTGACGAGTTTCTAAATGGGGAGAATATTCAGAAATCCGAGGTGCAAAGGGTCTTGGGAGTCCTCTTGCAGATTCCCTAAACGTTAGCTTGCAAGTTGAGTCAGTGGTTAAAAATGCAAATGCAATGTTAGCATTCATTTTTAGAAGACTAAAATACAAAGGCAAGGATTTTATATTTTATAAGGGTGAGACTTTATAAGGCATTGATCAGACTGCACTTGGAATATTGTGAGCAGGTTTGGGCCTATTCTCTAAGAAAGGATGTTCTGGCATTGGAGAGGAGGTTCATGAGAATGATCCTGGGAATAAAAGAGATTAAGGAGTGCAAGGATCCCCACTCATAGTTTAACAACTTTCTACAGGAGTGCTATCAAGAGTGTCCTGTCTGGCTGCATCATTGTGTGGTGAGGAAGCTGCCAGCCATCAGAATGCAAGACCCTACAGAAGATAATAGATCTGCTATGAGGATTATGGGGATCTCCCTCCTCCCCTTTTTGTGACATTTACTGGGATCATTGCATACAAATGGCCCAAAGCATCACTGAGATTGTGATCAACCATCCCATGATCTTCTTGACCCACTACCGTCAAGAAGCAGTAACAGGAGCATCAGAACTTGGATAAACAGACTGCGTAACATCAGGCTGTGATACTAGTGAATTCTGAGGTCTCATCATTGGGATAGTGAGCTGCATCCTATTTACTGCACTGTATACTGTTTACTCTTTACCTCTGCTGCACACTACATGCTTTTAAAATTATATTTTATTTATCTATTTGTGGCAATATTTTGTTTTATGTGCTGTGTGTGATATACTGTGTTTTGTGGGTGAACCATGGTCCAGAGGAATGTTGTTTCATTTGGTTTTATATATATATACACACACTGTGTGTGTATGTCTATCTATCTATCTATCTATCTATATATATAGTGTGTGTGTGTGTGTGTGTGTGTGTGTGTACAGTCAGATGACAAAAAACTTCAACTTGAACGTAATGTATGAGGAACATTTGATGGCTCTGGGCTGCACTTTCTGGAGTTTAGAAGAAAGGTGGGGGAGGGGGATCTCATTGCAACCTATCGAATGTTTCTTATTTTGAGGGAGTGTAAGACCAGAGGGCACAGCCTCAGAGTAGAAGAATGTTCCTTTAGAATTGAGATGAGGAGAAACCTCTTCAGCCAGAGAGTAGTAAATCGGTGGAATTCATCGCCACAGGCGGCTGTAGAGGCCAAGTCATTAGGTATAATTGAAGTGGAGGTTAATATGTTCTTGATTAGTAATAGCAGCAAAGATTATGTAATTAAAGAAGTCAGAAGAATGGGTTTGAGAGGGTTAATAAATATACCATGATGGAATGGTAGACCAATGGGCTGAATGCCTAATTCTGCTCCTATGGCCTGGTGAGTTGTGGGCATGCTATATTAGCATTTGAAGTGTGGTGACACTTACTGTGTTGGTTCTTGACACAAATGTTGCATCTCGCTAAATACTTTGATGTTTCAATGTATATGTGACAAATAAAGCCAATAATTAATCTTTATCTTTACCCCAACTCCCCCAGTTCAGATCCTCCTCTGGTCCTCCCTTTTTTGACCCCATTGTCTCATACAGTGCCCCCAGAACCTGTCTTCATCCCACTCCCTCATCTGCCCCATTTTGTTTTGGTTCCACCTGCAATTCACCTCTCCCGAATGGTTCCCATTCTCTCCTCCTTTACTTATCAGAGGCTAGTATGGGAAGCCCTTGGTGACCCTTCATTCTTTATAGTCCTTTCCTCAACCTTTCCCTATCTGCTTCTCCATTTATATATTCCCTCTCTCTCTTCTTCTGCCTCCACCCACCATTCACCTACCACTGTCTCACAATTCTACCCCCACTCATCTCCCCTACCTGCTACCACCTGCCTGACATCTAACATGGTCCTCAATCCACCTATCCCCCTGGACTCCTGATGCTCCCCTTCCCCTCGTTGTTCTGTTCATCTCCCCTCTAAAATTCTCACTCCTAATGCAAGATTTCGATCTGAAATTTTGACAATTCCTTTCCCCCAGCTGATGATGCTCAACACACTGAGTATTTCCTGTGACAAACAAGAGAAAATTCTGCAGATGCTGGAAATCCAAGCAACACACACAGCATTTTGTCTTGTCCTCCAGCATTTTGTGTGTGTTGAGTGCTTCCAGTGGTGAACTTGTTGCACTAAATAACAGTATATGTAAAGATTCCCTTCATTCCCTGATGTTACAGAAATTGAGCCTGGCTGGGCACATACACAATATTCAGCTGGAGCATG
Source organism: Mobula hypostoma (assembly GCF_963921235.1). Classification (NCBI taxonomy): domain Eukaryota; kingdom Metazoa; phylum Chordata; class Chondrichthyes; order Myliobatiformes; family Myliobatidae; genus Mobula; species Mobula hypostoma. Next base: position 90,039,221 of record NC_086100.1, on the reverse strand, counting down.
CCACTCTAACTGTCCTTTTGTGCAGGACACCATTGACCAGCCAGTGGTCTGCATGATCCTGCAGGATGCAAAACTGGGCTGAGAAGTGGCAGATGGAGTTCCACCCAGATAAGTGTGAGGTGGTTCATCTTGGTAGGTCAAATATGATGGCAGGATATAGTATTAATGGTAAGACTCTTGGCAGTGTGGAGGATCAGAGGGATCTTGGAGTCCAAGTCCATAGGACGCTCAAAGCAGCTGCACAGGATGACTCTGTGGTTAAGAAGGCATACGGTGTTTTGGCCTTCACTAATCATGGAATTGAATTTAGGAGCCGAGAGGTAATGTTGCAGCTATGTAGGACCCTGGTCAGACCCCACTTGGAGTACTGTACTCAGTTCTGGTCACCTCACTACAGGAAGGATGTGGAAGCCATAGAAAGGATGCATAGGAGATTTACAAGAATGTTGCCTGGATTGGGGAGCATGCCTATGAAAATGGGTTGAGTTTCTCCTTTTCTCCTTGGAGCGACAGAGGATGAGAGATGACCTGATAGAAGTGTATAAGATGAAAAGAGGCATTGATCGTTTGGATAGTCAGAGGCTTTCTCCCAGGGCTGAAATGGTTGCCACAAGAGGACACAGGTTTAAGGTGCTGGGGAGTAGGTATAGAGGAGATGTCAGGGGTAAGCTTTTTACTCAGACTGTGGTGAGTGCATGGAATGGGCTGCCGGCAACAGTGGTGGAGGTGGATGCAGTAGGGTCTTTTAGGAGACTTTTGGATAGGTACATGGAGCTTAGAAAAAGAGATGATAAAAATAATAAAATAATAATAAAAAAAAATAAAAATAAAAAAAACGGTAAGCCTAATAATTTCTAACGGAGGGACATGTTCGGCGCAACTTTGTGGGCCGAACAGCCTGTATTGTGTTGTAGGTTTTCTGCGTTTCTATGTTTCCAATCAGACAAGGAAAGGATGGTAATGTACAGGAACCATGATGTACAAAAGCTGTTGTAAATCTAGTTGAAAAGAAAGGAAGAACTTATAAAAGGTTAAAAAATCTAGGTAATGATAGAGATCTAGAAGATTATAAGGCTAACAGGAAGGAGGTTAAGAATAAAATTAGGAGAGCCAGAAGGGGCCATGAGAAGGCCTTGGTGGACAGGATTAAGGAAAACCCCAAGGTATTCTCCAAGTATGTGAAGAGGAAGAGGATAAGATGTGAGAGAACAGGACCAAACAAATGTGACAGTGGAAAAGTGTGCATGGAACCGGAGGAGATAGCATAGATACTTAATGAATCCTTTGCTTCAGTATTCACTGCGGAAAAGGATCTTGGTGATTGTAGGAATGACTTGCAGCAGACTGAAAAGCTGGAGCATGTAGATATTAAGGAAGAGGATGTGCTGGAGCTTTTGGAAAGCATCAAGTTGGATAAATCGCTGGGACCGGATGGGATGTACCCCAGGCTGCTGTGGGAAGTGAGGGAGGAGATTGCTGAGCCACTGGCGATGATCTTTACATCATCGATGCGGACAGGAGAGGTTTTGGAGGATTGGAAGGTTGCTGATGTTGTTCCCTTATTCAAGAACGGTAGTAGGGGTAGCCCACGAAATTATAGACCAGTGAGTTTTACTTCAGTGGTTGGTAAATTGATGGAGAAGATCCTGAGAGGCAGGATTTCTGAACATTTGGAGATGCATAATCTGATTAGGATTAGGCTCCAAAGGTAGTGATAGCCGAAGGGTGGTAGTGGGGACGAGCTCCCACTGCTAAACAAATGCTCTTCATGGCGTGCCTCTCAAACAGCCTCTGACACCCATGTCCAACTCCTGGCCTTCATCTGTGGCATAGTTTTTAATACCCAGCGGTGCTGTTCTCACTGACAGGAGAAGGAGCAAATGCGGGCCACTGGCGCCTTAAAACCAGTTATTCTGGGCAGATGGGGCTCATTAACCATGAATGGTAGCTCATCTAGAAGAGGGAAAACTCCGATTTCAAACCTCTGCTGCCTTGCAGCTATAACCGCTCACAGGAAAGTCTTTGGCAGTAAACCCGAAGGAAAAATCCGGAGTCGGAGTCCCGAAGGCGGCTGACTGCTGTACCCAGCACCGGCATGGCAACTCCTGCGATGCTGCTGGCACCAAACTGTATCGACTTTCATCATTCCTTTGGACCTGTCATCAGCATGGGGTGGGGGGGGGGTCCCACTGCATGGGCAACAGATGGATCTCCATATCAACTCTGTCTGGCTTGAGCTCTGGAGAGGCCACTCCCCAGTGACTACCAGAGGCGTAGCACTCATGGTCGACCATGATCGACAGAGGCCACACCACCAGTCAGCATGGCTTTGTCAAGGGCAGGTCGTGCCTTAAGAGCTTTATTGAATTTTTTGAGGATGTGACTAAGCACATTGATGAGGGTAGAGTTGTAGATGTAGTATATATGGATTTCAGCACGGCATTTGAGAAGCTACCCCATGCAAGGCTTATTGAGAAAGTAAGGAGGCATGGGATCCAAGAGGGTATTGCTTTGTGGATCCAGAATTGTCTTGCCCACAGAAGGGGCAATGACCTGGATGAGGAAGTGGAGGGATGGGTTAGTAAATTTGCTGATGAAAGTGTGAGGTGGTTCACTTTGGTAGGTCAAATATGATGGCAGAATACAGTATTAATGGTAGGATTCTTGGCAGTGTGAAGGATCAGAGGGATCTTGGGGTCTGAGTCCATAGGACACACAAAGCTGTTGTGCAGGTTGACTCTATGTTTAAGAAGGCATACGGTGCATTGGCTTTCATCTATCGTGGAACTGAGTTTAAGAGCCGAGAGGTAATGTTGCAGCTATATATGACCCTAGTCAGACCCCACTTAGAGTACTGTGCTCAATTCTGGTTGCCTCACTACTGGAAGGACCTGGAAGCCATAGAAAGGGTGCAGGGGAGATTTACAACGACGTTACCTGGATTGGGGAGCATGCTTTATGAGAATAGGTTGAGTGAACTTGGCCTTTTCTCCTTGGAGTGATGGAGGATGAGAGTTGACCTGACAGAGGTGTACAAGACGATGAGAGGCATTGATCTTGTGGATAGCCAGAGGCTTTTTCCAAAGGAAGAAATGGCTAGCATGAGAGAGCATAGTTTTAAGTCTATCGTCTGCCATCTCCTCTGTACCTACCTTGGAGGTAGGTACAGAGGAGATGGCAGACAATAGACAATAGGTGCAGGAGTAGGCCATTTGGCCCTTCAAGCCAGCACCGCCATTCACTGTGATCATGGCTGATCATCCACAATCAGTATCCAGTTCCTGCCTTATCCCCATAACCTTTGATTCCGCTATCTTTAAGAGCTCTATCCATCTCTTTCTTGAAAACATCCAGAGGCTTAGCTTCCACAGCCTTCTGGGGCAGAGCATTCCATATATCCACCACTCTCTGGGTGAAAAAGTTTTTCCTCAACTCTGTTCTAAATGGCCTACCCCTTATTCTTAAACTGTAGCCTCTGGTTCTGGACTCACCCATCAGCCGGAACATGCTTCCTGCCTCCAGCGTGTTTCCACCCCTTAATAATCTTATATGTTTCAATAAGATCTCCTCTCAGCCTTCTAAATTCCAGAGTATACAAGCCCAGTCGCTCCAATCTTTCGACATATGACAGTCCCGCCATCCCGGGAATTAACCTTGTGAACCTACGCTGCACTCCCTCAATAGCAAGAAAGTCCTTCCTCAAATTTGGAGACTAAAACTGCACACAATACTCCAGGTCTCACCAGGGCCCTGTACAGCTGCAGAAGGACCTCTTTGCTCCTATTCTCAATACCCCTTGTTATGAAGCCAGCATGCCATTAGCTTTCTTCACTGCCTGCTTGCTTTCAGTGACTGATGCACAAGAATACCTAGATCTTGTTGTACTTCCCCTTTCCCTAACTTGACTCCATTTAGATAATAATCTGCCTTCTTGTTCTTACCACCAAAGTGGATAACCTCACATTTATCCACATTAAACTGCATCTGCCCACTCACCCAGCCTGTCCAAGTCACCCTGCATTCTCATAACATCCTCCTCACATTTCACACTGCCACACAGCTTTGTGACATCTGCAAATTTGCTGATGTTACTTTCAATCCCTTCATCTAAATCATTAATGTATATTGTAAACAGCTGCGGTTCCAGCACTGAACCCTACGGTACCCCACTGGTCACCGCCTGCGATTCAGAAAGGGACCTGTTAATCGCTACTCTTTGTTTCCAGTCAGCCAGCCAATTTTCAGTCCATGTCAGTACTCTGCCCCCAGTACCATGTGCCCTAATTTTGCCCACTAATCTCCTATGTGGGACTTTATCAAAGGCTTTCTGAAAGTCCAGGTACACTACATCCACTGGCTCTCCCTTGTCAGTTTTCATAGTTATATCCTCAAAAAATTCCAGAAGATTAGTCAAGCACGATTTTCCCTTCGTAAATCCATGCTGACTCAGACCTATCCTATTACTGCCATCCAAATGTGTCGTAATTTCATCTTTTATAATTGACTCCAGCATCTTTCCCACCACTGACGTCAGGCTAACCGGTCTATAATTCTCTGTTTTCTCTCTCCCTCCTTTCTTGAAAAGTGGGACAACATTAGCCACCCTCCAATCCAGAGAAACTGATCCTGAATCTATGGAACATTGGAAGATGGTTACCAATGCATCCACGATTTCTAAAGCCACCTCCTTAAGTACCCTGGGATGCAGACCATCAGGTCCCGGGGACTTATCAGCCTTCAGACCCAACAGTCTATCCAACACCATTTCCTGCCTAATATAAATTTCCTTCAGTTCATCCATTACCCTTTTGCCACTATTATATCTGGGAGATTGTTTGTGTCTTCCCTAGTGAAGACAGATCCAAAGTTCAACTCGTAGGGGTAAGTTTTTTTACACAGAGAGTGGTGAGTGCGCGGAATGGGCTGCCGGTGTCGGTGGTGGAGGTGGAAATGATAGGGTCTTTTAAGAGACTCCTGGATAGGTACATGGAGCTTAGAAAAATAGAGGACTGTTGGTAAGCCTAGGTAGTTCTAAGGTAAGGACATGTTCGGCACAGCTTTGTGGGCTGAAAGGCCTGTATTGTGCTGTAGGTTTTCTATGCTTCTATGTTTCTTATCTGTGATAAAAGTTTTTTCTACCCACTCCAAAACACAGACTGGGCCATTGTAAAGGGGCCAAAGGGGATGTTGATGAGCATCATGGTGGATGAAAACAAACAAAATGGAATGTAGTTTACCAGGTACCCAAGAATACGGTATACCATGCTGGGAGGTAGGATAGGTGAAAAGTAATTGAATTTACTGGGGATCGGGGAACATTGTTGAGAGGCCGTCCAGCAGTCATGATTTCAGGAATGAAATTACTCAGCCGTGTACGACTGCAGGTCCTCTTTTGGACCAGTTCTGTATCCCAGCAGGACCCATCGGAGATGATAATCTGTCAGGGAAGCCCTCAGAGCATCCTCTAAGGGGTGGTGAACCCACTCACATAGGCCATTGGAGTGCAGGTGTAATGTAGTCCAACTCTGAGGTTCTGGGCCATCGCAGTCTAGGAGTCTGATTTGAACTGGGGACTGCGGTCAGAGGAAATATCAGATGGGGTGCCAAATTAAGCAACCCAGGTGCTGATGAATGCCCGAAGCATGAGTGCGGCTGACTTTAGTGCTAGGGGGATGGCCTCTGCCCACCTAGTGGTATGGCCCACCACGGTAAGGAAGTGCGTGAAACCACAGGAGGAAGGAAGAGGACCTACAAGGTCCGCATTGAAATGATCAAACTGTTGCTCAGGGATCTCAAAAGGTGCCAATGGTGTCTGAACATGACAGTTAAATTTTGCCCGCTGGCATTCCTCACAAGCTGCAGTCCAATCACGTACGTCCTTACTAAGGCTGTGCCTCACAAACCTTAGTGTAACCAATTACTGTGAGAGATTGCATGAGATCACGTATGGAGTCAAAAACAGTCCAACTTGCAGGCGCAATGGGGCGATGGCAACGGGTTGACACATCACACAGGACAGAAACTCCGGCTTCCCTGATCTTAACATCAGCAACTGCAGGCCCATGAATACTGTTCTGTAAATCTGGACCTCTGGGTCGATAGCTTGGTTGACTGCCAAGTCGGCATTTTACCCTTATGCGTATGGCCTCAACAGCTGGCCGTGAGAGGCAATCAGCCATGGCATTATTTTTCCGCTTGATTATGTTGTATATCAGTTGTGAACTCGGATGTGTAGAACAGGTGGTGCTGCTGTCATGCAGACCAAGGGTCTGATATTTTGGCCATGGTGTGCATGAGGGGCTTGTGATCAATGAACACTGTGAAATGGCGACCCCCTAAAGGAAAATGATAATGGTGGACAGCCAGATAGAGAACAAGAAGCTCACGGTCAAATGTGTTGTACTTCCTTTCGGGCTGCCGGCTGAAAGTGCCGAGTGACTCCCACATGTCTCTGATCAATTGTTCGCGCACAACACCCACAGCCTAGTCTGAAGCATCAGTAGTAAAGGCTATAGATTAGGCGAAATGGCTAAGTTGGGGAGTGGGTGTGCCAGTAGAGTTGTATTGTTTAGTGTCATTGAATGCCCTGCTCATGCCTGCTGACCAGTCCAGCATGTGATTACGGGTATTGCCTTTAACCACACTACTCAGGGGAAGCATAAGTTTAGCAGCTCAGGGAATGAAGTGGTGATAGAAATTCACCATGCTTAAAAATTCTTGTCAATTTTCAGTAGTGTGGGGTGGGGGGAAATCCATAATAGCGGCTACTTTTGATGGGAGGGGTATTGCACCTTCTGCGGAGATGTGATGGCCGAGGAAGTCAATGGTTGACAACTCAGACTGGCATTTAACAGGGTAAATAATCAAGCCGTGTTGGCTTAAGTGCTCAAAAAGTGTGCAGAGGTGGGATACATGTTTGGATTTCAATGCACTGGCGATAAGTATGTCATCCAGGTAAACAAAAAGAAAATCTAAATCTTTTAATACAAAGTCCATCAGCTGTTGGAAAGTCTGTGCAGTATTTTTTAGCCCAAACAGCATGTGTAGAAATTCACAGAGGCCAAATAGGGTTTGCAAAGCTGTTCTGGGAATGTCCTCTGAGCACACAGGCACCTGCTGTTAGCCCCAAATTAAGTCGACTTTGGAAAAAATTGACTTTCCTGCTCATCATCATCGTCAGGTGCCCTGCCCAGCTTAAGCTTTGACTGCCATGGGCCACACACTCCTGTTTCGGGTCAAGTGGATCAATTCATTGGTATTCATTTCCAGTTCTCTGGCTGCTGTCTCCATCATCATTTGTCTTTGTCTTCCTTTTGCTTTCTTCCCTTCAATCTTTCCCATAATTACTGTGCATTCTAACTCCTCTTTCCTAATCACATGTCCAATGAAGTTACGTTGCCTTTTCATGATCTCATACATTTTTTTGTCTTTTGCGAACAGTGCTTGCTCTGATGACATCCTCCTTAGATATTCGTTTCATCCATGACATTCTTTGCATCCTCCTCAAAAACTACATCTCTGCTGTTTCAATTCGTTTCCTCATGTTACTAGATATTGTCCAACATGCTGAGCCATATAACATAACTGGATAAACGTAACATTTCAGTACTCTGAGGCGGGTTGTCATGCCTAGTTTAGTGTTGGTCAGTATACTCTTCATTCTCGTAAAGGTGTCTTTTGCCATCCCTATTCTTCTTTTGATGTCCATGTCGCACCTGCCATCTGATGTCACCCAGCTTCCTAAGTAGCAAAGGTTCTGTACTTGTTTTATGTCTTTCCCATTTATTCTCAGCCTGGAGATAAGATTCTCCTTCTTTTTGGATATCACCATACATTCTGTCTATTTGCAATCGATAGATAGACCCATTTTTGCACCTTCTTCAACAACTGTATCAATTAAGTTTTGTAGTTCTTCCTCCGTACTTGCAATGAACACAGTGTCATCTGCATATCTGAAATTATTGATGTTTTCACTGCCAACTTTGATTCCCAAGATGTCTCTTATTTTTTGTAATATTGTTTCACTGTACACATTAAATAAATCAGGGGAGAAAACACACCCTTGTCTAACGCCTCTCTTGATTTTTGTAAACTGACTCACTTCTCCATCTATTCTTACAGAAGCAGTTTGTTCCCAGTACAGATTTCTGATTGGGTGGAGGTCTTTCAAATCTAGATCTAGAGTTTTCTGTAATATTTCAAATAACTTATTGTGCTTCATTTTATCAAATACTTTTGTGTAGTCAATAAAACAAACAAATCTTTTTGCACTTGAATAGCTCGTTCTGATAGTATCCTTAACATCAATATTGCGTTTCTTGTACCTTTATCTTTCACAAAACCACATTGATCTTTACCTATTTCAGCTTGTATCTTAGCTCTTGTCAGCAAAATTTGTGGAAGTATCTTGGTGATATGACTCATTAAATTTATGGTCCTATGCAATTCACATTCTATTGCTCCAGGTTTCTTATGAAGAGTGATAAATACTGTCTTTTTCATCTCTTCTGGTATTATTCCAGTCTCATAAATGTCATTGAATGTGCTGAAAAGTCTTGAATGTGTGTGATTAGGTAACAATAATGGTGGCCTTGTTAAGGTGTTGGTATTTGCTACATGGCTGGCAACCACCGTTGTGCTTAACGACCATATGGAGGGGCAATGCCCAGGGGCTATTCAACTGGCATACAATGTCAAGTCTTTCCATGTTAGCAAAGTCAGCCTTCGTGGTTGCCAGCTTTTCTGGGTCCAGTCTACATGCGCAGGCATGGAAAGGTGGGCCAGTTGTGGAAATGTGGTTCTCGACCCAATGTTTTGTGACTGTTGTGGAGAATGCAAGTTTGGTGAGATTTGGGAATTCACTCAGCAGTCGAGTAATCTCACATGCGGCCAGTCATGTGCTTGACAGTCATTGTGGGGATCTTATTGGGGGAGCAGGGTAATGTCTTAGACATCCACAAGCCAGCAGTTCTTAAGTTCAACCAACAGTCCGTGCGCACACAGGAAATCTGCATCAACCAGAGGTCTAGCTCTTTAGCCAGGGCAAAGATTCATGTGTAATATCGCCCACTGAAGGAGATCATCTCCCATGGTGTCCTGTAAGTACGGATCTTGCTGCCAATCACGGCTCCAGAAAGGTTTCATCACTCTTTTCCTTCTCATCAATAGGCCATGCTAGCAGCACACTCACTTGAACACCCATGTCATGCAGGAAGCATCAGCCTGAAAGGATGTCTGAGAGATGACCCTCTCAGCTGAAACCCATGGTGTTCACAGAGCTCTGATGTCCCTGTAACTTAAAGCTACAAAGCAGTTGGAGCTTCCTAGCATTCCTTCCAAGGTGAGTGTAGTAAAAGCACAGGTGCGGGCTTCCTTATGTTGGGAGCTATTGAGGTAGAAAAAGAATGAGGAATGATGTATCACTGCCTGGCTGTGTGTAGACTATCAACCATTTTAGAAAGCTCCCTATAGCCCACCGTGGGTGTATTAGTGAAGGCTATGTGAACTTGGTCAGGCATTTGCTGCATGAAGAGTTCTTTAGAAATAAAACAAGGATGGATTTTTCCCCAAGACAGACAGCATGTGGTCCATTAGCTCTGACAGTTTAGCATCGTTGATACTGGATAAGGAAAGCAACTGTTTGGTGCACTGAGACTCCAGCAGTCCAGAAGTTTGTTAAAGGTGATTGGTATTTATCGTGTTCAGGCGAGTGTTCGAGCAGACTTACTACTGTCACAGCTGTGGAGTTGCTGAGCGACTCTACCACATAGAAGTACAAATTGAGCCTCAGCTTGTACAGAATAAGTGATGGCATTTTGCTCCCAAAACTCTGGTACTTTCAAAGCGACTGCATTACCAACATGTTCCATAACTCTGGTGTTATTCTAGAGCATTGAAATCACCAATGCAGATTTTCACAAATAAAACAGCAAAGGTATTTTATGTTTTAAAAAATCTGTAATAACTCAATTATTGAACACCAAAAAACTGAACACAAAACATATCATCACATTATCCTGTCAGTTAGCCTCTTAAAATGAAACCCCAACTCAATGTCAGTGATTGTGAATGTTGTACATTTCCATCAATTACCTTACAAAATTTCTCAAAAATGAGCACTGCTATCAACAACCTGCAGCTTCACTTTGCGAGTTGAGCTTTTGATCCACCTATACGACCTGGTATTTTTCAAAGTTCAAAGTAAATTTATTATCAAAGTCCATACAGTAAAAATCACCATATACAACCCTGAGTTTCACTTTTTTTCAGGCATACTCAATAAATCCATAATATAATAATACCCATAACAAAATCAATGAAAGACTGCACCAATTGGGCATCCAACCCATTTAACCCGGGTGTAAAGACAAGAAATGGTGTAAATACATACATACATACATACATAAATAAATAAATAAGCAAGCAAGCAAGCAAGCAATAAATATTGAGAGCATGTGTCCTTGAAAGCCAATCCATGGCTTGTGGGAGCATTTCAGTGATGGGGCAAGTGAGGTTGAGTGAAGTTATCCCCTTTGCTTCAAGAGCCTGATGGTTGAGGGTTAATAACTGTTCCTGAACCTAGTGGTGTGAGTCCTGAGGCTCCTCTACCTTCTTCCTGATGGCACGAGTGAGAAGAAAACATGTCCTGGATGGTGAGGGTCCCAGATGATGGATGCTGCTTTCCTGAGACTACACTCAATAGTGGAGAGGTTTACCCATGATCTACTGGGCCATATGCACTACTTTTTGTAGGATTTCCCATGCAAGAGCATTGGTGTTTCCATACCAGGATGTGAGGCAACCAGTCAATATACTCTCCACCACACGTCTATTGAAGTTTGTCAAAGTTTTAGATGTCATGCTGAATCTCCATGCTATAGTCTAGTCCGTGAAATCTGCATTCTGGTTCACGGTCCGGCTCATGAATCTTTATTCCGGCTTTTCCTGTTTTCCCTTGTTCCATTGGGTGCCTTAATTGAGGCACCTGATTCTCATTTTGGGATGGCACATACATACCTCTGCAAACCAAGGATTTCCTGCTGGACTGTTCCCTTCCCTTCCCCTTCCTTCTGAAGCCTTGCTGGCATCCCCGTCAAGTTCAACCGCCGGAGTGAGACTGGAGCCTTGCCATGCCAAGATACGGAACTATCTATCAGTCAGTTTGGAACTATCTCTTTGCTTCCCCGTGTTTAGTGTCCATGTCAAAAAAGAGTCCTGTTCCCAAGGAGGGGTCCTGACTCTGTGTAAAGCCCTGGCCCTAAGTCCTGTTCCCAAGGAGGGGTCCTGGCTCTGTGTTCTGTGTTCCTGTGTTCCAAGTTCCAGGCGCTGTGTTCCAGTCCTCTCCATGTCAAGGCTTCATGTTCTCGTCCAATCCAGGAGATCCCTCGACCAGTCCAGGAGTCCCTCGGCAATTCCCTTGGCAGTCATCCTGGCCCTGTGTCCTAGAAAGGGTCTCGGTCCTGCACTCCAAGGAGCAGTCCCAGCTCCGTACCCAAGAGCCTAACCAAGCCGAGTCCAAGAGCTGAGCCAAATCTAGTTCAAGAGCCACGTCCTGTGCTGGAGATCCCTCGCCCAGCCCACGAGTACCTTGCCCAGCCTGGTGCTGGAGTTTCCTTGTCCTGTGCTGGAGTTTCCTTGTCCTGTCCAGGAGTCTCTTGTCCAGTCCAAGAGTCTCTTGTCCTGTCCAAGCCACGTCCAAGAACCTTGTCCTGTCCAAGTCAAGGCTTTTTGTTCTTGTCCTGTCCATGTGCCTCGTCCTGTGCAAGAGTTCCATGTCCAGTCCTGTAGCCAAGCCACGTCCAGTCCTGTAGCCACGTCTTGTCCTCACCTGGATCCAGGGTCCGAGCCCGAGTCAAAACCCAGGTTCTGGGTCCCTGTCCAGTCTCTGGTATGGAATCCTAGCCCATGCTCCTAGTTCCAAGTTCCTTGTCCTGATCCCACTTTCGTAGTCTTAGTCCTAGCCCAGGCCCAGTGTCGTTGTCTCATCCACGGCCTGTGTCCATGTCCAGCGTTGTTTCTTCCTGACTCCCCTTGCTTTCTTGATAAACCTTGTCCTGTTCCTAGTACTTTAGTGTCTGTGTCTTGCATTTGGGTCCGCTCCCAGCGTCCCTTTGAAACACTCCACAGTCTCGTGAGGAAATGGAGCGCTGCTGTGGTTTTTTTGTAATTGAACTTGTGTGCTCGGCCCAGGACAGATCCTCCAAAATAATAACAATGATGTATTTAAAGTTGCTGACCCTCTCCACCTCTGATCTTCTGATAAGGACTGGCTCATGGACCTCTGGTTTCTTCCTCCTGAAGTGAATAATCAGCTCCTTGGTCTTGTTGATTTTGAGTAAGAGGTTGCTGTTGTGACACCACTCAGCCAGATTTTCAATCTCCCTTCTGTATGCTGATTGTTTACCACCTTTGATTTGGCCTATGACAGTTGTGCCATCAGCAAACTTGAATATGGCATGGAGCTGTGCTTAACCACTCAGTGTAGAGCAAGTAGAGCAGGGTGCTAAGTAAATAGCCTTATGGTACACCTGTGCTGGTGGTGATTGTGGAGGAGGTGTTGTTGCCAATCCAAACTGACTGGGGTCTACAAGTGAGGAAATGAAGGATCCAATGACACAAGGAGGTATCGTGGCCAAGGTCTTGAAGCTTATTTTATTACTCTGATGTATGCTGTTTTGCTGTCCAGATGTTCCAGGGTTGAGTGAAGAGCCGATGAGATGGCAGCTGCTGTGGACCTGTTGTGCCGGTAGGCAAATTGGAGTGGATACAAATTGGTTTTCAGGCAGAAGTTGATATGTTTCATCACCAACCTCTCAAATGACTTCATCACTGTGCATATAAGTGTTACTGGACGACAGTCATTGGGGCAGGTCACCACATTCTTCTTGGACAGGTATAATTGAAGTCTGCTGAAAGCACGGGGGTACCTCAGGGTGCCGGAACAAGAAACTAAAGATCTCAGTGAACACTCCATCCAGTTGACCAGCACAAGTTTTTAGAGCTTGGTCTGGTACTCTATCTGGGGTGGAAGGGTTCACCCTCCTGAAGGCTACCTACATGTCAGCCTCAGAAAATGAAATAATAGGATCATCAGTTGTAGAAGTGTATGGGAGGGGTCGTGACTGTCACGTGACAGGCACTCCCCACTACCTGGTCGGAAGGGACGCCACCTGCCAATCGAGCTTTGACCCCTCCTCGCCCATCAATGCACACCTAACCATTGGCCCCTTTAATAAGCCTTGAACTTGGCCTCGGGCAATTGGCTTTTGTAATTAGCTTAACACTGCTGGCAGCGAGCCATTGGCTTCGCTGTGAATTACCTGGGCTGGACCCTCCGGCCCTCCTGCACTAAAAGGGTGCCACGTGTGCTGGGCTCTCTCTCCTTGCCATCTCCAAGGGACCGCCTTGTTTCACTCCAGGATGAGAACCGTGGAACGGCGCTGGAGAAATTGTTGGTGAGCTGTGCATTGAATAGAGTTGGGAGCATTGATTATTGTCCCTGATAGCACAGAACCATGCCTGCACAGAGTTAAGGGGCGGCGAGTATCGTGTTGTCTTTTTCCTTAGTTGAGTGTGTGTGTGTGTGTTTTGTTCCCACGCAATTTTCCTACGTTGGTTATTAATTGTCTGCGTATTTTATTGCCGATCTGACTTTTCCCACGACTGCTGTAAATTGTGCGCATGTGCGTTTTGCTTCTGTTGCCATTTTCCCATGCTTGCCTTCTGTAAATAAAATCCTTTACTACCAAGACTGTGTGTCCAGAGTCCTTGCCTTTGAGACCTACCGAATCTGTTTCCTCACTTACAACAGGAAGTTCAAAGGGTCAAAGGTTTAATGGTTCATTTATTATCAAAGTATGTCTCCACATACAACTCTGAGATTCGTCTTCTCCAGATAGCCACAAAACAACAAAAAACATGGAAGTTGTTTAGGGAGAAACATCAACCCCACCCCACACTGCACAAAAAAGAATGGCATTCCCTTCATCAAACCTCAAGTCCCCTCTCCCCTGCATAAAACACAACAAGAACATCGACCCCCAAACTCCCTCCCCAGCACAAAACAGAAAAGGAACAGGTGAAAATCACAGAATATAAAAACCATAAGTTTGAAAAAGTCCACAGACCATAAATGCAATAATCCAGTCTAGAAACACAGAATCTCTATAACATCCTCCGACATCAGCGACATCATCAAAAGAGAGGGCAGCACATGAGAGGCCTAACCACCTGTCACAGCCAGCCACACAGTGATAGGCCACTCATAGACTCTTTCTCCAGCAGCAATCAAAAGGCATGTAGTTGACACTGAACTTGCTTGCTTTCTGCTTCATTTTGATGTCTCAATCTTCTTCAATGCTTTAAACGGTGAAATGGAGTTGAACATCAGCTCGTATCCTGTCTCTAAGTTCCTTCACATCGAGGCCATCCAAGTTTGCAGTCACTTCCCAAAATCTTCTCAGAGACAGCAAAGTGCTGGATCACTAAAGCCTGGTTTATACTTCTGCGTGAACTGGACGCCGTAACCTACGCAGGTGGCCTGCGTGTGTTGTGAGCATTTATACTTGTGCGTTGGTGTGTCTGTGTCGCTCGGCAATTCGCGCACGTCATGCATGTGCACTCACCTGCCCACGCAAGGCTTCATGGTCATGTTAGTCTCGGGGTAGACAAGACGTGAGTGTCTTTTTTCGTGCGAAATGTGTCCTTCATAATCTCGGAGGTCTGTAAAGCTTTATGGAAAGCATTGCAGCCAGAGTTCCTTCCCTGCCCTTCAGTCGCCCAATGGGAAGCTGTTGCAGTGTAAGATGACATGCAATCTACCAAACGGACCAATCACAGTTGTTGCGTTCTGTGTTGCCGCTACACGCGGTTACACTTTGGGAGAGTTGCGCATTGCAGCAACGCAGGCTCTGGCGTAGGGTTCCGCGTCGGCTTTGCGTAGGGTTTGCGGCAACGCAGACGTTGCGGCGACGCGTTGACGCAGAAGTATAAACCAGGTTTTAGTCTATCTCTGAACTGTAAATCGCAGGCTTTAAAAGTCCCAGAAACCCAATTAAGTTGAAAAACAGAAGTAAAAGATGTAAAAAGAACGTTTTTGTGGGACATCTGGAAGATGTTGTCTGAGGAAGCTTTGTACACTGGTGTTTGTGATGGTTCCTCTGTGTTTTGACGGTTGAAGTGAGCGTAGAAGGCATTGAGCTTATTTGGAAGCCAAGCCCTATTGTCGTCTGTGTCACTGGATTTAACTTTATAAGAGGTGATAGCACTCAAACCCTGCCACAAATGTCAAGCATCCTTCTTTAATTCAGGTTCATTCCAGAATTGCTACTTCACCTGTGAGTTGGCTTTCCAGAGATCATACCTGGACTTTTGTAACTTTCTTGGTCACCAGACTGGAATGCTACTGATCTGGCCCTCTGCAGGTTGCAGATCTCATGGTTTCTGGTTGGGGAAGACTCTGAACGATTTTGTGGGGACACACTCATCTACAACTCCAAGGTGTAATCATTCAGATCCACACATGAGTCCTTGAACACAGCCCAGGCCACTGATCTCAAAGCAATCCCATAGCCACTCCTCTGCCTCCTGTGACCATCTGTTTGTTGTCCCCATCTCTGGAGCTTTGCTCTTTAGCCTCTGCCTGTATGCAGGTTAGAGATTGACAGCCAAGATTTACCAAAACATGGTCTGGACATGGAGTACCTCTATCAAATTCCCTCTCAGTCTTCCACATTCCAAGGAATAAATTCCAAACCTGTTCAATCTTTCCTTATAACTCAGGTCCTTCAGAGCTGGCAACATCCTTGTAAATTTTCTTTGGATTGTTGTACATCTAAATGATGAAAACTCCACACAATGCTCCAGATTTGTCTCACCAACTTCAACATGACATCCCAGTACCTGTACTCAATACATTGATTTATGAAGGCCAAAGTGCCAAAAGCTTTCCTTATCTACCTGTGCTGCCACTTTTAATGAATTATTACCCTGTATTCCCAGATCCTTTTGTTCTATCCCACTCCTTAGTGTCCTTCCAAAGTTCAACACCTTGCACTTGTCTGCATTAAACTTCGGCTGCAATTTTCAGCCTATTTTTCAAGCTGCAAGCTCTGGTAGTATTCCTTGCTGTCCACTACATCCCAGTTTTGGTGTCATCTGCTAATTTTCTGATCGAGTTAACCACATTTATCATCTGGATTGTCAATGTCTAATCCAATTTACTACCTCATAATTGACTGCACAATTCGTTTTTTCTGCATATTGGGTGTTTGATGGTCTGTGTTTTTTCTCTATAGGTTCTAATGGGTTTCTTTGTTTTGTGGCTGCCTTAAAGAATCAAATCTCAGGGTTGTATAAAGTATATATACTTCAATAATAAATTTACTTTTTGACTTTGAAGATAATACCATGGATGTAATGCTGCATCTTTAAAAGGCATTGGTCAGACAGCACTTGGAATATTGTGAGAAATTTTGGGCCCCTTGTATAAGAAAAGATGAGCTGGCATTGGAGAGGATCCAGAGGAGGTTCATGGGAATGATTCCAGGAAGAAAAGGAATATGATGTGCTCTGGGTCTATACCTGCTGAAATTTAAGACTGAGGGGGGATCTCATTGAAACCTATTGAATATTGAAAGGCCTTGATATAGTGGATGTGGAGAGGATGTTTCAGATAGTGGGGAAAGTCTAGAACCAGGTGGCACAGCCTCAGAATAGAGGGACGTCCATTTAGAAGAGCGATGAGAAGGAATTTCATTGGCCAAACGGTAGTGGGAATCAGTGGAAATTATTGCCACAGATGGCTGGGTGTATTTAAGCCAGTGTTGTTTGATTAGTTCTTGATTAGTTAGGCCATCTAAGATTATGGGGAGATGACAGGAGAATGGGGCTCAGAGCCATGATGGAATGGCAGAGTAGACTCAATGGGCCGAATGGCTTAAACCTGCTCCTATGTCTTATGGTCTAATGGTCTTCCAATCAAGGGATGTCTGATGATTGCATTTACCATCTCAGTGGTCAATCATTTGTTGGTGACTGAGCAGGTCACTCCTTTCTGACTGCAGCTTCTTTGCTGCTGGGGGCAGCCCCTTGTGATATCACATTCTGAGAGGTAACACCATTGTTTCTTTGTTACCTACTTTCATTTAAATGACATTATTCACAGCTTCAAATCTTGATGACATAGGGATTACAGAAGCTGGAATCTGAAGAAGCAAACAATATGCTGGAGGAACTCAGTGTGTTGAGTCACATGGCCCAACAGATGCTGCTTAACCCACTGGTTCCTCCAGCAAATTCTTTGTTGCTGCACATCTTGGCTGTTGATTCCCAAGTCTGCAGATCACTTCACCCTGTG
The DNA here is from genome assembly GCF_963921235.1 of Mobula hypostoma. Lineage (NCBI taxonomy): Eukaryota > Metazoa > Chordata > Chondrichthyes > Myliobatiformes > Myliobatidae > Mobula > Mobula hypostoma. The sequence goes on along the minus strand of NC_086100.1, from coordinate 90,021,865 downwards.
TACTGAAGAATGCTGTTTGAACTTGGTTATTTTGTTTCAGTATCAGCCTCGTATTTATCTCAGTATTGTTCAGCAGATTTGCTTCCCCAAGCCCTTTGATCTTAAACCTTACCCTGATCATTTGTTGTAAATCCATGAAAATGCCAAAAAGAGATCTATTGCCATGAAGGAAATGCGATTCTGTTTGATGTTCAAACATTATCAGACGAGGTTGCATTGATAGTGAAAGCTTGGGGCTTATCAACATTTTGCAGGGCTCCAGCAATGATTTGTGCACTAACATTTCAAAAGTGTGTTGGGGATGAATCCAGATTTGTAGAAACAAAGATTGTGACTTCTCTATGAATTTGTAAAACTTGTCAGCAGCCACAGAACAGGAATTTAGAGAAGTAAATGAAGTTAAACTGCAACAGCTTCCCTCTATTTCTCTCAGCTTGCAGACTACTTTACAAGTTCCTCTTGGCCAGCCAGGATATGAGGCTTGCTCAGTTTTTATGTGTGAAGTTAGTTAAACTCCTTTTATGCTAAAGTCATTCATTCCTTTAAATGCTTGTTTTATCTGGATGTAGTGTATTATTTTCTACTTTCTGATTTTTCTCCAATCCTCCAATGAACCAGAATAATAGCCTTTCCTATGAACCCAATGCCGTTCTCAGCTTCTTCAGGTGATCCACTTGCTGTTAACCTTTTATTCCAGTGTGATATATTGCCATTCAGAAAAGTAATGAAATACATTGATTAGTATCTGCCAATGCTCTTCATACCTTTAATAATATTGCTTGGTATAGAACATAGAACATTACAGCACAGTACAGGCCCTTCGGCCCACAATGTTGTGTCAACCTTTAAACCTACCCTTAGATCAATGTAACACTGCCCTCACACATAGCCCTCTACTCTTTGTCATCCACATACCTATCTAAGAGTTCCTTTAATGCCCCTAATGTACAGTATCCTTGGTTATCAAAAGGTATAAAGGATTTGATCATGAAAAGACAATAGCAAATATTAGGTATGGGAATGAGTACCTTTGCATGCCACTGCATCTGCCTTTACCACCACTATCCGTGTAAAGAACTTACATCCCCTTATATTTTCCTCCAAGGAGGAAATTTATGCCCCCTTCCACCCTGGGAAAAGCCTCTAGCTATTCATTATATCTATGCCTCTATCATCTTGTACACCTTTATCAAGCCACCTCTCACCCTCTGCTCCAAAGAGATAAGCTAAAGGTCGCTCAACCTCTTTTCATAAGACATGCCCTCTAGTCCTGGTAGCATCCTGGTAAATCTCCTCTGCCACCTCTCTAAAGCTTCCATGTCCTTATTAATGAGGCAGCCAAAACTGAGCACAATATTCCAAGTGTGGTCTAACCAGGGTTTTATAGAACTGCAACATCACATGATTCATCTGTTCCTCAGCACTGCCAAGAATCCTGCCATTAAACCTGTATTCTGCCTTCAAACTTGACCTTCCACAATGAAACACTTCACCCTTTTCCAGATTGAACTCTACCTTCTGTATCTTGTCAAGGTCCTGATGCAACTTCCAATGATCCTCTGTGCTATCCACAATTCCACACTTTGTGTCATAAGAACATAAGAAAGAGGAGCATGAGGAGACCATCTGGCCCATCGAGCCTGTTCTGTCATTCAATAAGATCATGATTTATCTGGCTATGGACTCATCTCCACCTACCTGGCTTTCTTCCAAAATCTTTAATTTCCCTACTATGCAAAAATATATCCAACCTTGACTTAAATAGGAGGAGAGGAGAAGATGGCAGCACGACACAGCATGCGCGGCTCTCAGAAATGATATCGTATTTGTTAAATAGGGGCCGTGCACAATTGTGATTTGATGGAGCCAGACGTGAGAAGCGGGGGGAGCATCTGGAGAAACTTCTGAAATGCCTGCTTCGCTGCCGCTGCTACTGTGCGATCGAGAATCTCCGGAGGGGAAGGCCCCAAATCCTCGGCTTTGCCTATTGCCTGTTGCCGGGTCCAGGGTTGAAGCACTCGGCAGAGATGGTGCTCGGTGTCGGAGGCTCAAAGTTTTCGGACGGACTCAAGAGTCGGCTGTGGTCGGGTGCTTCCAGGGTGCTGCATTGGCAAGTTTGCGGTGCTGGAGGTTCATGGCAGAAAGAGAGTTTCTCTTCCTTCTACCGTCTGCGTGAGATGATGGGACTTTCGAGAGACTTTGAGTCTTTTTTTTACCATGCCCATGGTCTGTTCTTATCAAATTACAGTATTGCTTTGCACTGTTGCAACTATATGCTACAATTATGTGGTTTTTGTCAGTTTTTTTAGTCTTGGTTTGTCTTGTGTTTCTGTGATATCTTTCTGGAGGAACATTGTATCATTTCTTAATGTATGCATTAGTAAATGACAATAAAAGGGGACTGCGTGTCCTCATAATCTAATCTAATCTAATATATTTACTGAGGTAGCCTCCATTGGGCAGAAAATTCCACAGATACACCACCCTCTGGGAAAAGAAGTTTCTCCTTATCTCCATCCTAAATCTAATACACTGAACCTTGAGGCTCTGTCTCCAGTTCTAGTCTCACCTACCAATGGAAACAACTTTCCTGCCTCTACCTTATCTATCACTTTCATAATTTTATATGTTTCTATAAGATCTCCTCTCATTATTCTGAATTTCAGTGAGTTCAGTCCCAGGCGACTGAATTTCTCCACATAGTCTAACCCCCTCATCTCTGGAATCAACCTGGTGAACCTGCTCTGCACCACCTCCAGAGCCAGTATATCCTTCTTCAAAGTAAGGAGACCAGAACTGCACAGAGTACTCCAGGTGTGGCCTCAGTAGTATCCTGTACAGTGGCAGCATAACCTCCCTGCTCTTAAATTCAATCTCTCTAGCAATGAAGGCCAACATTCTACTTGCCTACCTGATAGCTTACCGCATCTGCAAGCCAACCTTCTGTGATTCTTCACAAGCATGCCTATGTCCCTGACACAGCAGATTGCTGCAATTTTTTTACCATTTAAATGATAATCTGCTTTTTCATTTTTCCTTCCAAAGTGGATGACCTCGCATTTACCAACATTGTACTCCATCTGCCAGACCCTTGCCCACTCACTTAACCTATCTATATCTCTCTGCAGACTCGCCATATCTTCTGCACAATTTGCTTTTCCACTCAATTAGTATCATCAACAAACTTAGATACTTAGACTAGGCCCCCTGTTCCAGATCATTAATGTATATCGGACTGTTGTGGGTCCCGTACCGATCTCTGCAGCACACCACTCACCACTGATTGCCAAACAGAGTAATACCCATGTATCCTAATTCTCTGCTTTCTATTAATTAACCAATCCTCTATCCATGCTAACACATCACCCCAACTCTATACATCCTTATCTTATGGATGTCTTTTATGTGGCACCTTATCAAACACCTTCTGCAAATCCAAGTAAATAACGTCCATCTGTTCCCCTCTATCCACAGCACTGATTATATTCTTAGTGAACTCTGGTAAGTTTGTCAAACAGGACCTGCCTTTGCTGAGTCAATGCTGTGTCTGCCTGATGGATCCATCTCTTTACAGATGCTATTTCTTTCTATTTTTCTTTCATGCTTGCTACAAGCATTTTCCCAACTACAAATATTAAACTAACTGGCCTTTAGTTACCTGCAATTTGCCTACATCCTTTTCTGAACAATGGCATGATATTCACTGTCTTCCTATCCGCCGGGACCTGCCCAGAGTCCAGAGAATTTTGGTAAATCATCACCAAAGCCTCTACTATCACTTCTGCCATTTCTTTCAGTACCCTGGAATGCGTTCCATCAGGACCAGAGGACTGGTTTATCTTCAGGCCCACAAGTTTACTCAGCACTACCTTTTCTTTTTAGTGATAGCATTATATCAAGGTCCTCACCTCTCATCACGTCCATAACATCTCCCTTTGGCATGTTAGATTTGTATTCCACTGTGAATACTGACATAAAGTAGCCATTCAAAGCCTTGGCCATTTCCTCATTACCCCTTCTCGTCCTCCAAGGGACCTATATTCACTTTACCCAACCTTTTCTGCTTTATATAATTATGAAAACTTTTTATATTCTGTGCTAGTTTATTTTCATAATCTCGCTTTCCTTCCTTTATTGCTCACTCAGTGGTACTTAGTTGCTTTTTAAAGTTTTCCTAATCTTCCAGTTTCCCACTACTCCTGGCAACTTTGTTCGTACGAGCTTTTAGTTTGATGCTGTTTTTTATTTCCTTAGTTATCCAAGGCTGGCTTTCCCCACCCTTACTGTCCTTGTTTTTAAATGGAATATGCTTTTTTGAGCACTGTGGAAAAGTCTCTTTGAAAGTCTTCCACTGTTCCTCAACTGTCCCACTATATAGCCTGTGTTCCCTGTCTACACTAGCCAAATCCTCCCTCTGTCATATGGAGGTGGCTAGGAACGGACCCAAGAGCAAGACACAGACACTGAAGTACTAAGGACAGGACTAGGACACAGGGTGAGGGCAAGGACATGGACACGAAAACCGGGAACCCGGAACAGGACTGGACAAGAGAGCTATGAGCCTGGGCTTGGACTCCGAGCCAGAGACTGGACAAGGACCCAGTACCTGGGTCTTGCCTGTGGCTCAGACCCCAGAACTAGGCAAGGATGAGGCTTGGCAGGCAGGCAGGATGAGGCTGGAGTCTTCGGGCTTGAGGCTAGATGCGAGGCTTGACAGGAGGCAGGAGGCTGGAGTCTTCAGGCTTGAGGCTAGAGGCTAGAGACGAGGATGGGCAGGAGGCAGGAGGCTGGAGCCTTCAGGCTTGAGGCTAGACAGGAGGCTGGAGTCTTCAGGCTTGAGGCTAGGCAGGAGGCTGGAGTCTTCAGGCTTGAGGCTAGGCAGGAGGCTGGAGTCTTCAGGCTTGAGGCTAGGCAGGAGGCTGGAGTCTTCAGGCTTGAGGCTAGGCAGGAGGCTGGAGTCTTCAGGCTTGAGGCTAGGCAGGAGGCTGGAGTCTTCAGGCTTGAGGCTAAGCAGGAGGCTGGAGTCTTCAGGTTTGAGGCTAGGCAGGAGGCTGGAGTCTTCAGGCTTGAGGCTAGGCAGACTCCTCCTGGGAAGGGCGCAGTTCACCTGGGCAGGGTGTGGTACTCTTGGGCAGGGCATGGATCACCACCCGACGGAGGCATGGGACAGGAAGGGACAGAACCAACCGCAGGTAACGGCAAGACAGCCTGGCTTACCCGATGGAGGCAAGGGACAGGAAGGGACAGAACGAACCGCAGGGTAACAGCAAGATGGCCTGGCTTACCTGGGCGGAGGAAAGGTACAGGAAGGGAGCTAGGTACAGGGTGGCTCCAGGACAAGACTGCAGGCGAGACGAGGTGAGAGTTACCAGCAAGACAAAGCAAGGCTTCAGGCAATGCAAGGCGAGACGAGAATTTCAAGCGAGGCAAGAGTTACCGGAAAGACAAGGCAAGGCTTCTGGCGAGGAAACAGAAGGCAGAGGAAGGGATACAAGGAGTAAGGACAAGAACAACCCAGCAGCCACGCCCTGGTCTCTGAAGGTATTTATGCAGTCAACCCCAACGAGCATCAGCTGCCTCAATTGGAGCTCAACAAGAACAGAAACAGGGTAGACAGGAAAACCTGGAGCAAAGGTCGATGGACCGGACCATGAACCAGAATACGGACTTCACGGACCAGACCATGACTGTACCCACCCACCCCCCCCACCCCCACGGGAGCTTCCTGGCAACCACACAGGGTATCCAGACTATGGACGACCCAGGCAGGTGGGAGGGTATTTAACAGTAAGGAACCCCGGGTGGCAAGAGGAAAACGACAGTGTCTGTGTCGCTGGGTCCATGGTTGGCTGGATTGCTCTGTCATACAAAGGTGGCTAGGAACGGACATAAGTGCAAGACACAGACGCTGAAGTACTCGGGACAGGACTAGGACACAGGGTGAGGGCAAGGACATGGACATGAAAACCGGGAACCTGGAACAGGACTGGACGAGAGAGCTAGGAGCCCCGGCTTGGACTCTGAGCCAGAGACTGGACAAGGACCCAGTACCTGGGTCTTGCCTCTGGCTCGGACCCCAGAACTAGGCAAGGATGAGGCTTGGCAGGCAGGCAGGACGAGGCTGGAGTCTTTGGGTTTGAGGCTAGATGTGAGGGTTGGCAGGAGGCAGGAGGCTGGAGTCTTCAGGCTTGAGGCTAGAGGCTAGAGACTTGAGGTGAGGCTTGGCAGGAGGCAGGAGGCTTGAGGCTAGGCAGGAGGCTGGAGTCTTCAGGCTTGAGGCTAGGCAGGCTCCTCCTGGGCAGGACGTGGTTCACCTGGGCGAGACGCGGTTCACCTGGGCAGGGTGCGGTACTCCTGGCCAGGGCGTGGATCACCACCCGACGGAGGCATGGGACAGGAAGGGACAGAACAAACCGCAGGTAATGGCAAGACAGCCTGGTTTACCCGACGGAGGTGAAGGACAGGAATGGACAGAACCAACCACAGGTAACGGCAAGACAGCCTGGCTTACCCGACGGAGGCAAGGGACAGGAAGGGACAGAACCAACCGCAGGTAACGGCAAGACAGCCTGGCTTACATGGGCGGAGGCAAGGGACAGGAAGGGAGCTAGGTACAGGGTGGCTCCAGGACAAGACTGCAGGCGAGACGAGGTGAGAGTTACCAGCAAGACAAGGCAAGGCTTCAGGCAATGCAAAGCGAGATGAGAACTTCAGGTGAGGCGAGAGTTACCGGCAAGATAAGGCAAGGCTTCTGGCAAAGCAAAGCGAGACAAGAACTTCAGGCGAGGCGAGTGTTACTGGCAAGACAAGGCAAGGCTTCAGGCTAGGAAACAGAAGGCAGGGGAAGGGATACAAGGAGTTAGGACAAGAACAATCCAGCAGCCACGCCCTGGTCTCTGAAGGTATTGATGCAGCCAGCCCCAACCAGCATCAGCTGCCTCAATTAGAGCTCAACAAGAACAGAAACAGGGTAGACAGGAAAACCTGGAGCAAGGGTCGATGGACTGGACCATGAACCGCAATACGGACTTAACGGACTGGACCATGACACCTTCATCCCATTGTAGTCTCCATTGTTTAGGCACTGTGTTCAGATCGAATTATTGCACCCTCCATTTGTATGAGAAACTCAATCATGCTGTGATCACTCTTTCCAAGAGGATCCCTAACTACAAGATTACTAATTTTACCTGTCTCATTGCACAGGACCAGATCTAAGATAGCACGTTCCCATGTAGGTTCAGTAACATGCTGCTCAAGAAAGCCATCATGGATGCATTCTATGAAGACCTCCTCAGGACTGCCTCGATCAAATTGATTCACCCTGCAAGTTTACTTTCACCCTTACACTTCTGCAGTCAAGTCATTTATAAAGCTCACAAAGATCAGGGGTCCTAGACCAGATCCTTGTGGAACATCCATGGTCACCAAACTCCATAGAGGATACATTCCATCTATGCTTCTATGAGCAAGCTAATTCGGCATCCACATAGCCAAGTTTTCCTGGATCCCTCACCAAGTTTTCTGAATAAGCCTGGCATCAAGAATTTTATCAGATGCCTTACTAAAATATATATACACCACATACACTGTTCTACCTTCATCAATGTGCTTTGTCACATTTGCAAATAATTCATTCAGGCTTGTGCCACTAATCAATTAACTTGCCCCTCACAATGCCATTTTAGCTACTCGCGATCAGACTATGCTCTGATGAAGGGTCTAGGCCAAAAATACCAACTGTTAATTGCCATTCATTGATGCTGCCTGACCTGCTGAGTTCCTCCAGCATACTGTGTGTATTGCTCCAGGTTTCCTGTATCTGCAGTACCACTTGTGTGTATGCTTCTGTAAATTCTGTCTCTAAGAATTGTCACCAATAAGTTGCCTACCACTAAAGTAAGTCTCACCAGTCTATAATTCCCATGCTCAGAAGGGAAAGGGGGAGAAGACTGCAGTAGAGATAGGTGATTCCAAATTTAAAGGAGGTTCTGTGAATACAATAGATACCCAGATGGTATGTGGGATGGTTTTCCTCTGAGGTGCCAGGGTCAGGGATATTTTTGATCAGGTCCATGGCATTCTAAAGGGGGAAGGGTGAGCAGACACACTCTTGTTATTTATTGGTTTCAATGACATGGGCAGGAAAAGGGAGGAGGTCCTGAAGTAAGGATTTAGGAAGCTTGGTTGAAAGCTGAAAAGCAGGACTTCCAGGATGGTAATCTCTGGATTGCTTCCTGTGTCACACACCATTGAGGGTAGGAATAGGATGAATTGGCAGATAAATGTGTGGTTGAAGAACTAGTGTAGAGTGCAGGGTTTCAGATTTCTGCATCATCAGTGTCTCTTCTGTGGAACGTACAACCTGTATAAAAGAAATGGGTTACACCTGAACCAGAGCGGGACCAATATCCTTTCAGGCAGGTCTTTTAGAACTTTTGGGCAGAGTTTAAACTAATTTGGCAGGGTGGGGGTGTGGGAAACTGAGTGATAGGGCTGAGGATGGGGTAATTGGTAGACAAGTAGAGGCAGTGTGTAGTGAGACTGTCAGGAAGGACAGGCAGATGATAGGGCAAAATTGCAGTCAGTGGAATGAGTTGCAGTGTAATGGGGACAAAACTGAAAAGGGTGACAAATACAGAACTGAAGGTGTAATAGTTGAATACACGCAGTGTAAGGAATAAAGTAGATGATCTTGTAGCTCATATAGAGATTGGCAAGTTTTACATTCTGGGCATCACTGTGTCGTGGCTGGAAGAAGATTATAGTCGGGAGTTTAATCCAACGATGCACACTGTATTCTTGCTGGAAGTTGAAGAGTGTCAGGGGGTAGAAATGGGTCAGTTGTGATTATGAGGGAGAATGTGCTTGGGACTGAAATGTCTGAAGGTAGATAAGTCAACTGCACCAGATGGAATCTAAATGAGGTAGCTGAAGGGATCCTGGAGGCATGAGTAGTGATCTTTCAAATATCTGTTGGAATTCTTTGAGGAAATAACAAGCAGGATAGACAATCGGTGAATGTTGTTTATTGTAATGTGAACAGACGCAGCTGGTAGATATGAAGTAGTCTTTAATTTGACAGAATGAGATACTTGCTGAAGGAAGAGGCCTGTTTGACCCAATATCACACGACATTTTATATGCTGAAGATCAAAGGGCAATTCTATATTTACAATGCTTCTTCTGAATTACACACCTCCTTTTTGTACCTACACTTCAGACACCCGAAACGAATGTCTGTTTTTTCAATTAACTGCTGTTCACAGCTCTTGGAACCATTGTGGAGGGTGTTTAAGGACCAACTGCACAGAGTACAGGACAGGTATGCTCCAGTCAGAAGAAAGGACAAGGATGGCAAGGCAAGTGAACTTTGGATGTCCAAAGAGGTGAGGCCCAGCCCCCTCCTTTACTCTCTGAATACCTGTGACTGTGTTGATGCTCACAGCTCCAATCTGCTAATTAAATTTGCTGCATTGATAAAGTGGATAGTCAAAATGGCAGAGAGCATTGACTTAAGGTGAGAGGGAAAAGTTATAAAGGAGAATTGAAGGTTTTTACACAGAACGTAGTTGATATGTAGGACATGCTGCTACAGGAGATGGTGAATTCTAAACAATTATTATGTTTAATAGGTGATTAGACAGACAGTTAACTAAGCAGGGCATAGAATGATAGGGTCCCAATGCAGGTAAATGGCATTTGTGTAGATGGGTCTGCAACATGAGTCTACAAATATACAATACGGTCAACTCTTCTGTGGAAGAGACATATAGACATATGAATGTGCCAAGAATGGAAGCGTATGGACATTGTGTAGGTGGAGGGATTAGGATAGTTAGGCATTTAATTACTAGTTTAATTATTTCAGCACAATATCATGGGTCAAAGGTCCTATCTCTTTGCTGTACTGTTCTATGTTCCAGTATTAATTGATAATAGGAATGACCTCCCCTTACAGAACAGAAGGTACAAAGGTACTCAACTATTGTTGTTTGAATGATCCCTACAGGAACACAGAAGGCATCTCACTAACATAGAATGAACTCTCCTATAGCCTGCATTTATCTAGTATTCAAAGGAGGATGAAAGATGGTGTCTGTGTACAACCTCCCTTGATCGACATCTTTGGTAGACCACAAAACTATTTATTTCACTTCTTTTACGTCTCTTTTTCATCTTAAACATGTCTTTGAAACTGTTAGAGGCTGTGATTTACAGTTTGGAGATTGGTGGATTGATCCAGCTCTTTGCTGTCTCCGAGAAGATTCCAGACTCAGAACTCAAACCCTCAAGGCTTCAAGGTGAAGAAACTTTGAGACGGGATGTGAGCCGATGATCGACTCCATTTCTCCATTTAAAGCTTCCATTATTTGCTGATAGAAGTGTCAAGGAAGATTGAGACATCAAGGTGAATGAGAAAGGTGAGGGAGTATTCATCACCAACTACCTGCCCTTTGATTCCTCTGCCATCAGAGGAACCAGAGTGGCTTATCATTGTGCCCGGAGAGTAGGCCTCTGCTTTCGATCCGTGTCTCTCTCCTTCCATGATGTTACTCAGGTTCTGTGTTTATGGATTTGGACTATGGACTATGGACTTTTTCAGTCTTGTGCATTTTATATTTCGTGTTGTTACCTGCTTTTTCTTGTTTTTTTTTGAGCAGGGGTTTGGTTTGAGGGTTTATGTTCTTGTTACATTTTCTGCAGAGGAGGGGGCTTGGGGACTTATGTTCTTATCGCGTTTTGTTGGGGAGGGGAATTGGGGCGGCTAATGTTTTTCTGCAGGAGTCGAGGGGGTTTGGGGGTCAATGTTCTTGTTATGTTTTTGCACCAGCAGGGGTTTTAGTGGGGTTGATGGTTGTGTTGCCATTCTTTTGTTTTGTGTGGTTTGCTGTTTCTGTTTGAACCTATTTCCATTGGTTTTCTCTGTTTTGTGGCTATCTTGAGAAGAAGAATCTCGGAGTTGTACATTGCAAACATACTTTGAGAATAAATGAACCTTTCAGAGGGTGGAAGCAAGATTCTGGCTGACACTGGTAAATGGCAGGATGAAGGAAGAGGAGAAGTGAGCTATAATAAAACAGTTAGACATGATATACTATTAGGCTAGTTATTATAATGGTCACTTTACTTTGGAAACTTTGAAGGAAAGATGGAGAGAAACAACAAAGGATTAATGGTCAAATTGGTCATTGCAAAAAACAAGTAAGAGCTAAAGGAAAAACAGCTTCAGTGTGTTCTGCTATATTCATGGACAAAGTATCCAGAGAATATGTGATGAAAGCTGAAGGAACAAAGAGATGAATTAGTGAATCCATTTCATTGTTTTGTTTGACAGCTACTGATTTAGTTAAGCTAGCAAATTCCTTTTTAGCACATAACTCAGGATCCAGATGTCACATAACCTGTACTGAATCAAGATTAAATATGTTTAAATCATCCATGAATCAGCCATGCTATTAATGTGGTGTGGCAGAGCTACTTAAGTGACTGAAGTGATCAGCTTGACAATTAGGCTATCAATGATTACTTGAATTCTGAGCATTTTCAGTGAAATGATGGTGCATTGTCATTATGCACTCAGTGGCCATTTTACCTTCGGCACCTGATAAAGTGTCTGCTGAATGTACGTTCTGCTGCTGTACCCCATCCACTGCAAGGTTTGATGTGGTGCGTATTCTGAGTGTGGTACGCATGGTTATTTGAGTTACTGTAGCCTTCTTGTCAATTTGAACTAGTCTGACCATTTTCCTCTAACCTTTCTCATTAACAAAGCATTTTCGCTCACAGAACTGTGGTTCACTGGATTTTCTTTTGTTTCTGTTTTGCACCATTCTCTGTAAATTGTTGTGCTTGAAAATCCCAGAAAATCAACAGACTCTTAGATACTCAAACCACCCTGTCTGGCACCAACATTCATCCCATAATCAAAGTCAGTTACATCACATGTCTTCCCCATTCTGATGTTGGCCTGAAAAATGACCGAACCTTTTGACTATGACTGCATGCTTTTTTGCAGTGAGATCCTGACTAGATATTTGCATTAACAAGCAGGTATACAGGTGTATCGAATGGAGTGGCCACTGAGTTTATGTGTCCCTGTGGCTTCCTAGTCTCCGACGAACTAACAGACAGTTTGAGATACAGGAAGGGTGGGTCAAGATGAGTCTGATTTATTTGAGGTTCTCCTCAGACTGTGTACAACAATAGACATAATCAATTATGTTATAGGGTGTTGCTGCACTTATTTACATATGTTACACAACTCTCTTATTTCTGGGGCTTTGAATTCACCTTGATCTTTGTATCAGCGCTGGTGTTGGTTCTGGGGACTCAGCAGAGCATGATGGCGCAGTATCTATCTCTGGATGTATTTAAGGTGTCACTTTTTGACTCTCTTCAGCCCAGCTTGGCCTTTAGCAAAGCAGGGTCACAACCTCCCTCATTATCCTTTGCTTGAGATCCAATGGTCCATATGAGCCTTTCAGAATCCCTCACCAACTGTCATGCTAGTTTTCAGAACTATGCATGCCTGCAGTCTCTGGTCTCGCATTCAGAGCAGTATTTGGCCATAAGCTACATTCATGACTGTGTGCTCTGTAAAGTGGTCACTCAGTCTGTGCATGGTTTCTCAAGTGTGGATGAGACCTCATTGCGAACACTGAATGCAATACTCAGGATTGGCAGGATCAAGGCCTAATGTTGGACCTTGCCTGGGAAGGATCAAAGTTCAGTGATCTTCTCAAGTTTCCTAGAATGGACCATGGCCTCAGCCTTCTTCCCAACTGCCTGTAGGTCACTTGCATTTACCCTCAGCCCATCTTTTTCTGCACAGCAGCAGTTCTTCACCCAAAATATTGACAATCCTGTCCTCACCCACAGATGCTGCCTGACCTGCTGAGTTCCTTCTGCAGCTTGTTTTTTACTCGAGATTTTAGCACCAGTAGCCTTCTGTGTCATTTATTCCTCTGAGCCTTCATGTCCTGCTCAGGAAATCTCCTGAAACCTCTCAAGTTTTGAGAGCCCTAATTCTTCTGGGGAAGTTGTGGTCAAAATGATATCTTCATCACTTAGATAGATTTGAACTTTCTTTACCATCTTTCCCATACTGAGGTATTTTGAGTGATGACTTAGAGAGAGATGCGGCACAGAAAAAGGGATTCAGTCCATCAAGTTCATGATAGTTAGTGATACACTGATCCTTCACCAGTCACTTTTTATTCTCCCCATGTTCTTGACAACTTCCCAAGATTGGTCTCACTCAAGGGACAATTTACAGCAGGCAAGTAACCTACCAAAGCCATGGTGTTTGGGATGTGGGAGAAAGCTGGGGCACCGGTTAGAAATGCACACTGTCACAGGGAGGACATGCAAACTCTGCACAGACAGCACCATGGTCAGGATTAAATCCGGTTCACTGGAGTTCAGGCAGTAGCTCCACCAGCTGAGCCACTGTGCCACCCTTCAAGCCTTCTAACAGCTTCAGTCACTTCTAAGTGTTTATTATCAGATGGTGCTGGCTTTCTTCAGCCACACGTATATTTTCTACATACAGGTCTAACATGACAAAAATCTTGATCTCATAATTCAGCAATATGGGCAAGAATGATGTTTGCCTTTGCGGCTTAGCTGAGGCTCACCTTGCACTCCCTGAAGTACTGGACAGTTTTATCTACCTTTGGCATCATCTCTAGTCCTTACCAATCACATTGTCCACTTCTGATTACCACAACATGTTCTTCAAGCAGTGAAGCCAAAGTTCAATTAATGTTCCATCAGAGGAGAGAAGTTAGTAATCTGAGGAGAGTGCTGCGCAAATACAAAGTAGGCAGTTGTGCTGTCTAGAGACATTGGTCAGACATGAACACAATTGTCCCCATGACTGCCTTGTTCTAGCAAACTCAGTGGGATTAACTGGAGACAGATCTCATGAGTGGTGATGTTTCCTTCCTCATCAACAGCTCCTTGGCCAACCAGCTCTTTTGACTATCAGTTCAGGGGAATGCCTGCTTTCCCTTCTCTTATTAGGTGTCCCATTTCACTTCATGTTACCTGCTGACTGATGGCTTTCTAGTCAAAGGGATTCTTCTCCATGTGCTGGGCAGGGTGAATTGTGCAGCTTCTGAATATTGTTCAGTGTCTTATTGGATTCTGTGATTAAATCCTGCCTTCTCTGATTGATGGACTGGAGGAATCTTGGCATATAGAGATGCCTTTTCTTTGTCCACTGTGTAATTCCAGACTCAGTGAATTTGGCTGTTCCATGCCCTCTAAAGTACTGCAGCAGTGACTCAATTCTAGGAGAATTAGAGATACTGTTTGTAATACATTGCTCTGCTGGCATTGCTACCCATTGCTCTGCTGGCAATGGGTAGCTTCCAAAAACATAAGAAAAAAAGTCCTGAGATGCAAGAGACTGTGGATGCTGGAGATCTGGATCAACACGCAAAGCACTGGAGGAATCAGCAGGCCTATGAAGAGAAATAGACAGCTAGTGTTTCAGGTTTGGACCCCTAACCTGGACCCAAAAAAAAACTCCAGTGTATTGTGCCTGTCACAGCTATATCCTTAGAGATCTTCACCAGAAACTGTAAAAACTCCTTGTTTCTAATTAGCTCTGTATTTTCTTTCCCAAACAAGCTGCTTATCCTTACTGCTTTATAATTTGGACTGATAACCTGGGTATCAGAAAGGTGACCAGAACACTTGTCCTTTTTTCTCATCTATGAATTAGTGTAAAATCCAATAATAGTATTATCAGTGAACTCGATTACCCTAAAAGTAGAATATGCTTAAATGAGCTCAGCCAGCATGCACACACTATTGTAGTTGCAGCTGTACATGTACAAGCTGTGACGATGTATGAATTAGGAACAGGAGATGGCCACCTGCTCCTCAAGTTGCACCATTCTATAGAATCGTTTGGAAATTCCACTTCGCATTTCCATTTTCCTACAATAACATTTTACCATTTTGCTACCGCTACATTAAAAATATTTAGCTACTCTGCTTTTTTAGACAATTCTTCACAAACATCTGGGGGAGAAAATAACATTTTACCTTTGTCTTAAACAGATGACCACTAATTTATAAACACTGATCCCTCATTTTAGATTCTACCTCAAAAGAAATTGTTTTCTCTACATTGACCCTGTCAAGACTTCTCTGGATATTACTCGTTCCAACAAAGTCCGCTCTTAAGCTTCTAAACTCGAGTGGATACAATTCTAATCTGTTTAACATTTCCTCATACGGATATTAATCTGGTGAATCTTTGTTGAGCTGTCATCAAAGCATTTACAATTTTACTTGCATAAAGAGACTGATATTATACAAAGTGCTCCAGATATTGGAAGGTTGGTCCTTAGTGAGAAAATTGCTCCAAGTTCAGAGGGCTTTGATTAGAGCTAATGAGGAGAGTGGAAAAATCAAGGTAGTTATCATCCCACTGGCAGTTAGCAAGGAATAGTTTGAGAGAAGGAAGAGACAGGAGGGAGGTCTCCAGGTGACAGGAGAAAGACTCTGCAGCTTGGGTTGAGGACTCCTGGACAAAAGGTGTGCTCACACTGATGTCCTGATAGATGCAGTATAAATTAACTACATTTATAGTCCTGTTGGCACATAATAAAAAATAGCACTAACCCTTTAAGTTCACCCTTCCTAATCCATGAGCACTGTAATCCTAGGAAGTACCCATACTCCGATGTCCTGTGGAAGTAACGTAAATTACAAAATTATTCTGCTTGAAAGAAATGGGAATTTTCCTTGACAACAGACAGAAATGGTGTACAGGCAGCTCAGAAAATACAACTTTTCTTTTCATTTGCAGACCCTAATCATTAACCTGTTTCATCTGTTCTCACCAGTCCAGAAAAGAAGGGAGTATTTCATCTTAGTGTCACTTATGGAGTCTCTGTATGTAATGTCAAGCAGCGACACCTAGTCTGGCCTTCTTTACTCAAAATAATTTTCTGCTTGGCTGACTGAAGGCAGCATCAAAGGCTGGTGTATAATGGTTGTTGTCTTCCACAATCCTTTATCTGTTCTTCTGCCACAATTTTCTTTAACAAAGAAATCAGCTCATTCACAGCAATATTTATATCATCAACCATTCTGAAATGGCAATGTCCTTATTGAAAAATAGGCTAAAATAGAGGAATTTTGTGATATAGTAATCTTGGAATGACACTCTTTCTACTAAGTGATATTGCTTCTGTTTTTGTAGTCATGTTGTTAAAACTTGCCAACACTCTAAGAGATGATGAGAGACACTGATCGTGTGGAGAGTCACAGGCTTTTTCCCAGGGCTGAAATGGCTAGCACAAGAAGGCACAGTTTTAAGGTGCTTGAAAGTGGGTACAGAGGAGATGTCAGGGGTTTTTTATGCAGAGAGTGGTGAGTGCATGGAATGGGCTGCTGGCGATGGTGGTGGAGGTGGATACAATAGGATCTTTTAAAAACTCCTGGATAGGTACATGGAGCTTAGAAAAATAGATGGTTATGAGTAACCCTAGGTAATTTCTAAGGTAAGGACATGTTTGGCACAGCTTTGTGGGCCAAAGGGCCTGTATTGTGCTGTAGGTTTTCTCTGTTCTATATTCTATTGGTGGCCCATTGTGAATCAATTGCACAAGGCAGCCAACAAGCGAGTTGCTTTCACCCTTGTGGTACAAATTATCTGTGCATAGACCTATTACTTGTATAGAAATTGGCAAATGAAAATTTCATTATAAGCTAGGCATACTAGGAATTTCTGATAGTGTTTTGCAATTGACTTTACACCTCAGTACAATTGTGTAATGTTTTAATTTCCAGGCCTTAAAAAATATTTTGCTCCTGGAAGCTGGCAGAATTTTTAGAGGTTGATGGGGTAGGGACTGCAAATAAAGGAGAGAATGTGAAACAGAATAGTTAGAAGACACATTGAGCCTTGTCACAAGACTAATATTAGGTTGGGAGGGGATGGAGGGTGTCCTGGGTGATCACTTGACAACCACACCGCTAGGTTGGAAAATTGTAGGGTCCAGATTCAAGCTGCTCCTCATCTCAATGTGAGAAACTATAAACCTTATGACTTGAACTAATGGATCAGGTGCCTGTTCATATTCACTGTTTTTAAATTAAAGTTTCAAGTTGTTTTCTCCAGTTGCACATTAAGTAAATAAAAATAACACTGAGGTTCCAAGTAAATGTTGACAGACTCCTTTTTTTGTATCTTCTCCCTTTGTGATGAATGTGGAAGAAAATTGCTTATTTTTTTCATGTTTACTTGTGTAAGTTCCCCTGAAACCAATACTTTGTTTGCTAATGAAATTCTGTCGATAAACCAAGGAGCTACTTTCAACACATATTGATTCAGCAGAGCAGAGAACTACCTGAAAGGTTAACAGTCACAATATTGACTGTATGAGCCTGGATATGCTGCTTGCCTTTTCATCAAGAAAGAGTGGAGGAAAACCAGCTACAAAAAGTTTGATACCTCCGTATTACACAGTGAGAATCTGAAGTAATTTGTTGAAAACATTTCCAAATTCTGTGGTAGACTGGAGCATGCAATTGTTTCTGTCTCATTGGTCTAGCCACCTCCCAGTCCTGTCTACAAGTAATAGATATGATGGATATTGAACAGCAACTTGTCACTTTGTCACTTGTTTGGAGAATCTCAAAACTAATCTTCACTTCATGACAGTAACACACACTGTGTACATACACCTGCTGATGTTTCTGGACATATCTTCAGTGATGTTCCTGGAATCATTGGGTGTTTCGGGTCTTACAACATCATACAACCTCCTCCAGGTGACCTAGCCGGGGCTGATCAGACCCCAGCTTGTGTCCAGATGGTTAGCTACTTATAGAAACATAGAAACATAGAAAATAGGTGCAGGAGTAGGCCATTCGGCCCTTCGAGCCTGCACCGCCATTTATTATGATCATGGCTGATCATCCAACTCAGAAACCCGCCCCAGCCTTCCCTCCATACCCCCTGACCCCTGTAGCCACAAGGGCCATATCTAACTCCCTCTTAAACATAGCCAATGAACTGGCCTCAACAGTTTGTTGTGGCAGAGAATTCCACAGATTCACCACTCTCTGTGTGAAGAAGTTTTTCCTAATCTCGGTCCTAAAAGGCTTCCCCTCTATCCTCAAACTGTGACCCCTCGTTCTGGACTTCCCCAACATCGGGAACAATCTTCCTGCATCTAGCCTGTCCAATCCCTTTAGGATCTTATACGTTTCAATCAGATCCCCCCTCAATCTTCTAAATTCCAACGAGTACAAGCCCAGTTCATCCAGTCTTTCTTCATATGAAAGTCCTGCCATTCCAGGAATCAATCTGGTGAACCTTCTTTGTACTCCCTCTATGGCAAAGATGTCTTTCCTCCGATTAGGGGACCAAAACTGCACACAATACTCCAGGTGTGGTCTCACCAAGGCCTTGTGCAACTGCAGTAGTACCTCCCTGCTCCTGTACTCGAATCCTCTCGCTATAAATGCCAGCATACCATTCGCCTGCTGTACCTGCATGCCCACTTTCAATGACTGGTGTATAATGACACCCAGGTCTCGTTGCACCTCCCCTTTTCCTAATCGGCCACCATTCAGATAATAATCTGTTTTCCTATTTTTGCCACCAAAGTGGATAACTTCACATTTATTCACATTAAATTGCATCTGCCATGAGTTTGCCCACTCACCCAACCTATCCAAGTCACCCTGCATCCTCTTAGCATCCTCCTCACTGCTAACACTGCTGCCCAGCTTTGTGTCATCCGCAAACTTGGAGATGCTGCATTTAATTCCCTCATCCAAGTCATTAATATATATTGTAAACAACTGGGGTCCCAGCACTGAGCCTTGCGGTACCCCACTAGTCACCGCCTGCCATTCTGAAAAGGTCCCGTTTATTCCCACTCTTTGCTTCCTGTCTGCTAACCAATTCTCCACCCACACCAATACCTTACCCCCAAAACCGTGTGCTTTAAGTTTGCACACTAATCTCCTGTGTGGGACCTTGTCAAAAGCCTTTTGAAAATCCAAATATACCACATCCACTGGTTCTCCCCTATCCACTCTACTAGTTACATCCTCAAAAAATTCTATGAGATTCGTCAGACATGATTTTCCTTTCACAAATCCATGCTGACTTTGTCCAATCATTTCTCCGCTTTCCAAATGTGCTGTTATCACATCCTTGATAACTGACTCCAGCAGTTTCCCCACCACCGACGTTAGGCTAACCGGTCTATAATTCCCCGGTTTCTCTCTCCCTACTTTTTTAAAAATTGGGGTTACATTAGCCACCCTCCAATCCTCAGGAACTAGTCCAGAATCTAACGAGTTTTGAAAAATTATCACTAATGCATCCACTATTTCTTGGGCTACTTCCCTAAGCACTCTAGGATGCAGACCATCTGGCCCTGGGGATTTATCTGCCTTCAATCCCTTCAATTTACCTAACACCACTTCCCTACTAACATGTATTTCACTCAGTTCCTCCATCTCACTGGACCCTCTGTCCCTTACTATTTCTGGAAGATTACTTATGGCCACAGCCATCCTGAGGCCCTCTCTGCTGCATCGGTGGTACTGCGGATGGTTCTCCTCTTCCTCTCTCCCTCGATGCCCAAAATGCTGAAGGCTCTAACTAAAGAACGGGCTACGAATCCCCTACAGCCATCCTCCACTGGGAGACACCTCGCTCTCCATCCAGACTGCTGACAGTTGCTGAGCAGTCCTGCGTACTTGGAGAGCTTCCTTTCAAAGGCCTCTTCCAAGCTATCTTCCCATGGGACTGTCAGCTCCAGCAGCACCACTTGCTTAGTAGACTCAGACACTAGGACAATGTCTGGTCGCAGGGTGGTGGCTGTGATATGGTTGGGGAACTTCAGCTGCTCTTTGAGGTCCACCAACAGCTGCCGCCCCTTGCAGAGGTCAGAATGCCTGCAGATGTTCTTTTGGCAGGTATTGGCTGCTCCCCAGCTCTGACAAATGCAATTGTCTGCTTGAAGGGTCGAGACCGAACTCAGCAAGTCAGACAGCAACTCTGGAGAAGAATAAAGAACTGATGGTTCAGGCCAAGACTGTTCATTAACTGGAAAGGAAGTGGGAAGAAGCCAGAAAAAGAAGATGAGGGAGGTGAAGGAGTACAAGGTAGAAGGCCAGGTGAAAGGGGGAGGGGGGAGAAGTGGGAAGTTGGGAGGTGATGGAGGTAAGAAAAGGGCTGAAGAAGGAATCTGATGAGAGAGGAGAGTGGACCATGAGAGAAAGGGATGGAGGAGGGGCACCAGAGGGAGGTAACAGGCAGGTAAGGAGAAATGTGGTCAGAGGTGAGCCAGAATTGAGAAAAGGAGAGGAGGAGAGGGGGTGAAGTTATCGGAAGTTGTAGAAATTGAAGTTCATGATGTTGGGTTGGAAGCTATCCAGGTAGAATATAAGTATTTTTCCTCCAACCTGAGTGTGGCCTCATCATGTCTGAAGAAGTGGCCATGGGCTGGCTCCATCACCTCCCCCTCCTGTCTTCTCCTATCATTTTGGATCTCCTCCTCCTCCTCCCACTTTCAAATCTCTTACTAACTCTTCCTTCAGTTAGTCCTGACGAAGGGTCTCGGCCTGAAACGTCGACTGTACCTCTTCCTAGAGATGCTGCCTGGCCTGCTGCGTTCACCAGCAACTTTGATGTGTGTTGCTTGAATTTCCAGCATCTGTAGAATTCCTGTTGACTGACATATCAGAATGGGAATGACCACTGGGAAATCTCGCCTGTTGCAGACTGAGCAGAAGTGCTTGACAAAGCTGCCCCCCAATTTATAACCGGGTCTCACCGATGCAGAGGAGGTTTTCTAGGTAGGGGTCATTTAACTATTGTGGAGGTCCTGGGTCAGAAGCTGAGGATCTGTCTCCTAAGGACCATTTACTGTCCTGTCTTGTAAGATGCAAGCAACAGAAAATCCTCCAATATGATTAGACCTACAGAACTTTATACATTATCTTAATACATTATTCCTAGAATTAGAGAAGTTCAGAATCTATAAGGAATATTTTTGGCCCAGATGTCTGTGTGACTAGGCACCTGACCAACCCAAGTCTAAAATCTCTGCCAATAGCTCCCTTAACAATAAGAAATTAGTTCCACAACCCTGTTCTCTTCCTGGAGTTATAAATCAGTCAACAACTAACATTACTGCGAAGTTTTCTTCCATATTCACTTTTCTTCCTTATTTATTGAATGTTTTTGAGACAGTGTAAGAGTGTTCATCTCAAATTCTACCCATAAAGTACAGAATAACACAAAAGGACATTAGAACAGTACATGAACAGTCATTTATCCCATGATCTCTGCACTGATCATGATGCCAATTTAAACTAATCTCATCTGCCTGAACATGGTCTATATCCCTCCATTCACTGCCTATTAATGTGTCTGTCTACTTGACCTTAAGCATTGCTATCATATCTGCTTCCATCACCTGTCAGCACCTTCCAGGCACCTCCCACTCTGTAAATAAAACTTACCCCAAATATCTTCTTTAATCTTTTCCACCACCTGCCCTACAGTCATGTCCTCGTGTATGGTGTGTCAGGGAGAGGTAACACCTCTGGTGGGGGAACATGTCACATCCTTTTCAGGGCGGTTTGTCTACCCTTGGTCCCCACCTGGCACTCAGCTCTCACCTGTGGCTCCCTGTAGCTGTTTGCATGTGACAGCAGCCACACCCCGGGCAATGGCTTCGACAAGCTGGCTAAACCAGGTGAATGTAGCCGACGAGTCTCAAACCCTTGGTGAGATAAGGAGTTGTCTATCCCAGCATATGAAGACAGACTCCGGCGGATTGAACGGACGAGACCAATGGAAGGTGCAACGGTCAAGAAGGCGGTCTCTGCAAGTGTCGTGGAACGCGTAGAGCAGGATAAGACACAGAAGACGTCCTGGTCATCCACTGCGCCTAGTCCCATCTTCAGCCCTCTCGACTCTGTCTTGCCACTGGATCCAGATGGGAATTGGGAAGCGAGAGTGAGGCTGACGCTGCGCAACTCTCCCTCACTTAAATCCAAATCAAGCACTAGTCTTGGCACCATCGCCGGCTGGTGGCGCTGTGACATCAACGCCTGACTCCAGAGCGAAGGTTTCCGAGATCGAATCCAGTCTCCCGGGCACGCTTTTCATCTGTGCCAGGTTGAGTGTCGAGCTAGCAACTCGACCTCGTAAAAAGTACTAATGGTGTCGAGGTCTTCATCAATGACAATGGACAAACCTTAAGATATTACCACTCCAGTGAAAAATAGACTGACAACCCTAGACATAACATATGTATGCTCTTATAATTTTACATACGTCTATCAATCTTTGATCAAGATAATTCCAATCACTTATTTTGTAATAAGTAATGTATTTGAGATTCTGAGTGCCTTAAATATTGATAATGAGGAAGCAATAGAAAGGCTGTTCTATACTTAAGGTATCCCTGCTATGGACAAAGTGATATTTTATTGAGGTTCATTATGACTTCCTTGGTGTAGTACCCTATAGCACTATTTATAAATTCCAAGGATGTTGAAAAAGGACGTTCAACGTGGCAAAATCAGTTCTTCGCGTTGAGCACAGTGAAGATTTTTGCTCTGCTAAGACCTACAGGATATATTCAATTGTCCTCATCAGATAATGGTTCCACTTCAGCTCTTTATGCAGATCCTGTGGATCCAAACAGATCCTCAGATCCACACATACTGACCTCCATACCCGAGTGAATGGAGTTCTCCAAGCCTGAAACTCTCTACCTCTGTCAAACTTTCTGATGAGAGATAGCTCCCTCTCATCTGGCTCTGTCTGATGTTTTTCCTCCCCCCGCCCACCATTCCATTTCCTTCAAACATATTCTGCAAATTCATTCAGCATCTGCTTCTTGTTAAAGACAAAACTGGCAGCTTCTATAGCCAGCAATCTCACCCACACTTCAGTTTATTCTGATATTGGTTGCTTTGGCTAGGCTTATGGCTTCTTGTCTTTCCTGTCCATGTCAGGACTGGACAGTGTTGAAGTATGGTCATCCACCTGTGACATTAGCTTTGTCAGCCCCGACTCTTTAGGTGTTGTGTGACCGCTGGTGTATTTCTAGTATTGTATCTATGTCTCAGAGTTCCAGCAAGCTGTTTTGTTTTTCTATTGTCCTCACTCATTCTCCTCTATTGACACTCCTCCAGGTAGATCAGCTTACATCCACCAGCATTTATTTCCTTCTTAGATCGAGCCGAAAACTATCATGTCAATCTTTGTCTCACACTAGTACTATATTGTTGACTCCACCCCTCTTCATCACAGAATTTAAAACATGCTTGATTTCTAACCTGTCCAGTTCTGATGACGAGTTAGTGAGATGAAATGTTACACAAACAGGGTACGATGCCAGGCATCTATGCTTCTACATGTCATTATCATAATACTGAAATGAATACTTACCAGGCTATTGGATACATACTGGTTTGCAATAGTCCCATACTTTGAGTGCTGAAAATCAAAAATTGCCGATGCTGGAAATCTGAAAAAAACAAAAAACACAGAGTAGTTGGTGTCAGGGGTAGTGTTGGCAGCTGGTACAAAAACAATGTTTAAGAGGCAGTTAGACAGAAACACGAGCAAGTAAAGGATGGAGAAATACAGAGAGTGTGCAGTTTGATGAGATTAGTTTAAATTGTCATTGTCGTTGATAAAGGAACGTGAGCCAAAGAGGCTGTCCATGTAGTATACTGCTCTAAGTTCGATGTACTCAGGCATCCAGCTGCATCTGTGGGCAGAGAAACAGAGTTACTGTTTCAAGCCCAGATCTCTCATCAGAACTGGGAAGCTCATTCAGCTTCAGGGAAGGGACAGGTATGCGTGTCGGGTGGTAAATCTGTCTGATAGGGTAAAGTCAGCCGGCCATGGTGATAATCTGCAAACAAGGTTATCTGGTCAATGAGTGCACAGGAACAATTAGGGTGAGAATGTAGATCTTAAGTCATAGGAGCAGAGCTAGGCTGTTTGGCCCATTAAGTCTGATGCACCATTTGATCATGATTCATTTTCCCTCTCAACCCCATTCTTCTACCTTCTCTCCTCAACCTTTGATGCCCTTACTAAACAAGAATCTAACAACATCCTCTTTAAGTATAGCCAAATGACTTGCCTTCCACAGCTGTATATGGAAATGAATTCCACAGATCCACCATACTCTGGCTAAGAAATTGCTCCTCATCTTTGTTCTAAGTGGATGTCCCTCTATTCTGACAGCATGCCCTCTGGTCATTGACTCTTCAACTATTGGAAAAACCCTCTCCAGCCTTTTAAAACTCAGTAATTTTCAATGAGACCTCTCCCCCATTCTTCTAAACTCCAGTGAGTACAGGCCCAGAGCCATCAAGCTCTCCTCATACGTTGACCCTTTCATTCCTGCATTCTTGTGAAACTCCACTGGACCCTCTCTAATGCTAGCACATTCTTTCTTCGATATGGGACCCAAAAATATTCACAATGCTCCAAATGTGTTCTGACAAATGGTTTATAAAGCCTTAGCATTACATCCTTGCTTTTAAATTTGGGGCTTCTTGATATGAATGCTAACATTGTATTTACCTTCCTGACCACTGACTCAATCCACTAGTTAACTTTTATGAAATCCTGCATGAGGACTCCCAGGTCCCTTTGCACAATCAATTTCTGAATGTGCTCACTGCTTAGAGAACAGTCTATGCCTTTATTCCTTCTACCAAAATGTACAACCATACACTTCCCTTCACTGTATTCCATCTGCCATTTCTTTGCCTACTCTCCTAATCTGTCCAAGTCCTTCTGCAGATTCATTGTTCTGTCAGCATCACCTACCTCTCACCTATATTTGTATACCTGGCCATAAAGCCTTCAGTTCTATCATCAACAACAGCACTAACATCTAACATGAAAAGTAGTAAATCTAACACAGACCCCTGGGGAACACCACTCGTCACCGGCAGTCAGCCAGAAAAGGCCCCCTTTATACCCAGTCTTTGCCTCCTGCCAGTCAGCCAATCATCTGCCCACGGTAGCACCTTTCAAGTAATATCATTGGCTCTTATCTTGTTAAGCAGCCTCATGGGGCAGTTGTCAAAAGCTTTCTGAAAATCCAAGTAAACAACATCCACTGACTTTCCTTTGACTATCCTGCCTGTTATTCATGAATTTCAACAGATACGTCAGGCAAGATTTCCCCTTAAGGAAATTATGTTGACTTTGGTCTATTTTGTCAAGTGCCGCCAAGAACACTGAAACTTCGTCCTTTACAACGGCCAAACAATGTCTGACTAGCTGGCCTATAATTTCCTATCTTTTAACTTCCACCCTTCTTGAAGATCAGAGTGATATCTGCAATATCTGCAATCCTCTGGATCCATTCCAGAATCTAGTGATTCTTGAAAGATCATTACTAATGCCTCCACTGTCACAGCGGTTCAGATATGGCCCAAGTGTGGAGTGAGAGACATTGAAGCGGGTCGATAGTTCACAAAACTTTAATGAGAACAGTGTTCAAGGGAAAATAAAACAATAACGGCTAGGCCAAACAGGGTTGTTAACTAAAACGCTCAAACGGGGAACGAAGTCTACACTACGGCTGAAAAGAACATCTGATTATTAAACGAATACTGCGAGTCTTCAGAGCCAGTTGACTCCGCAGTCCAATTTCTCAGGCAAGGCCGAATGCAAAACAAAAGCGAAGCATTGCTGTGCTCTATCCAAGTCTCAACAAGCACTACGACGACAAGTATGGCTTTAAATATTATCAGGATGAAATAATAATTAGCTGACGTGCAAATTCACAGGTGCAATTTCAGTACCTACTGCGCTGCTGAATCCGTGGCTGTGATAGGGCGCCCCTCTCTTAGGCGCAGCCCCTGAGGCGCCACAGACCTGTGTCCGCTGGAAGTTCCAGCTCAGCGACTTGTCCAAGATGTCCTTTGCCGGGATTCAAGTATGTTCTTCTGGGCCATACCCTTCCCAGTCCACAAGTTACTGGACCTTACCATGTACCTGGCAAGATGCCAGGAGGTGCTGACAAGGGAACCACCTACCAGGTGGAAAGAGGGGGAGGTGGGGTGACTGGGGCCAGGGGAGAGGTAGTAACCGGCCTGAGCTGGGAAACATGGAATACTGGGTGGATCTTCAGTGATGCCGGCAGGCGCAATCTATACAACACCTCGTTGACAGCCTTTTCCACTACAAACAGCCGCACGTAGCGCGGTGCCAATTTCCGGTTTTCGACTTTCAGGGGAAGATCCCTTGATGCCAACCAGACCTCCTCTCAGGCTTCAATGGCCTTACCTGTCGATGGAGCCGATCAGTCCGCCGGGAATGCTGTTTCTGGGCACACAGCAGGGAAGCCCTGGCTGGTCTCCAGGTGCGCTTGTAGCGCTGGATCAGCTGTTCAGCAGCAGGAACTCCGACGTCAGACTCCTAATCAGGGAAGAGCAGGGGCTGGAATCCCTTCTGGCATTCAAAGGGAGACATACCGATGGAGGATGACTGGAGGTTATTGTGGGTGATTTCTGCCCAAACCAATTGGGAGCTCTAGGATGTGGGGTTGGAAGAAGCAAGACAGTGCAGAGTTGTCTGCAACTCCTGGTTCACTCTCTCAGTCTGACCATTGAATTGGGGGTGGAAGCCAGACAAGAGGCTGGCCGTGGCTCCTATGAGAGAGCAGAAAGTCTTCCAAAAGCGGGAAGTGAACTGCGGTCCACGATCAGACACTATGTCTTGAGGAAAGCCGTGGAGCCTGAACACTTGTTGAACCATGAGTGTGGCAATCTCACGAGCCGATGGGAGCTTGGAGAGGGCAATGCAGAATTGATCCACAATTACCAAAATGGTGGTGTTTCCATTAGACGGGGGCAGCCCAGTGATGAAATCTACTGCGAGGTGGGACCGGGAGCGGTGGGGCACAGGCAGTGGACATAACAGGCCCGTAGGACACTGGCGTGATTTCTTGTTCCGAGCACAGGTGGGACAGGCAGATGCAAAGTCATGGACATCCTGGGACATAGATGGCTACCAAAATTGTCTCTTTATAAACTCCTGAGTCCGTCAAATTCCCAGATGTCCAGCCAGATGGGAGGAGTGACTTCATTCCAACACGTCGGAACGCACCACAGCAGGGACAAACAGCCGGTTGGGAAATCCCCCATCCGGGCCTAGATCTGATTGTTGGGTGGCCCTCACCTCTGCCTCAATTCCCCAGATCACCAGAGAGAGTGTCGGCCTTTGTATTCTTGCTGCCGGGATGATAAGAGAGGATGAAATTGAACTGTGTGAAGAAGAGAGCCCACTGGGCTTGACGAGAGTTGAGTCTCTTCGCGTCCTGAATATAGGAGAGTTTCTTGTGATCTATCCAGACCAAGAGTGGATACTCTGCCCCCTCTGGCCAGTGTCACCATTCCTCCAGGGTCTCCTTGACAGCCAGAAGTTCCCAGTTCTCAACGTCGTAATTCCTCAAGGCCAGAGTCAGGCGATGGGAAAGAAAGGCACAAGGGTGCAGCCGACTATCCGCAGACGAGCGCTGAGAGAGGACAGCTCCATTGCCTACATCAGATGCATCCACCTAGACAATGAATGGCTGAGATGGGTCTGGGTGCTGCAGCAGCGGGGCAGTGGTGAAACGTCGCTTTAGCTCTGAAAATGATTGGTCGGCATCGTCGGTCTAATGGAATTCTGCCGAGGTCTTCTTGGTGAGTGCATTAATTGGAGCCGTGATAGAGCCGAAATTCCGGATGAAGCAGCGATATAAGTTCACAAACCCCATGAAGTGCCATAACTGTTTGACTGTAGATGGTTTGGGCCACTCTGCAACTGCCTGAACTTTACTAGGGTCCATTTGAACACTGGAAGGGGTAAGTATAGAGCCCAAAAACGATACCTGGTCTTTATGAAATTCACATTTTTCAGGCTTAGCGTACAGATTGTTCTCAAGTAGGCGTCTGAGTACTCTCCGGGCATGCTGGACGTGCTCCTGATGAGAGCAGGAATAGATAAGGATGTCATCTCAATACACAAACACTGTATCAACATGTCCCTGAGCATATCGTTAACCAAAACCTGAAATTTTTGGCCAGATCAAAAGGCATTCATAGTGGCCATTAGAGGTGCTGAAAGCTGTTTTCCACTCATCCCCTTCTCTTATGCAAATCAGATTGTAAGCATTGCGCGGATCAATTTTGGAAAATATGGTTGCTCCCTGGAGATGTTCAAACGCAGATGCCAGCAAGGGAAGAGGGTATCGGCTCTTCACCATGATGTTCAGGGGCCGATAAGAGATGCAAGGACACAGCTTGCCATCTTTCTTGCTCACAAAAGAAACCCGCTCCTGCTGGTGAGGTTGACCGATGGATAAACCCCATGCGCAATGCCTCCTTCATGTATTACTCCATGGTCACCATTTCAGGATGAGAGAAGGAAAAGAGCTGGCCCCGGGGAGGACTAGTACCAGGTAGGAGGTCTATGGCACAGTCGTATGGCTGGTGTGGGGGCAGGGTGGTGGCCTTTATTTTACTGAACCTCAAGGAGATTTGCTTAGCCAGCCGGAATCCTGGACAGGTCCACATCCTTAGCTGACACAGGAAGGGATTCATGGAATGGAGCTTGAGCTGGACCCAGACAGGTGGACAGGCATGCCGATCCCCACTCTTGGAGTACCTTCAGAGACCAATGGATCCGTGGGTTATGTTGGGATAAGCAGGGGAGACCAAGTACCAGGTGAATTAACCAGCCAGAAAGATATTTCTTCATGATGGTTGCCTTCGAGCACCAGTTGGAGGGGTTGGGTGGAAAGTTGGATCTGGCCGGTTCCCAGAGGTCGACTGTCCAGTACCTTGACGTTGATCTTAATTCCTGAGTTGGAACTCCCCATCTTTGAGTGAGAGAGATGTCTATAAGATTCTCGGCTGCACCAGAGTCAATAAACACCTTGAGTTCATGGGTCGGAGACCTCCACGACAAGGAAGCTGTGAGCATTACAGAATTAGGGGAAGCTGACTGAAGAAAGAACCGACCCGTCAGGATTCCCCTCCTCCCCTCCCTGCTGACGGGTTTTCTATTTTACTGGACGCTTGGAACATGCCGCCCGGAAGTGTCCTGGATCACCACAGTAGAGACAGGAACCTGTTCTCCGGCGCCGCTCTCGTTCCTCCTGAGACAGGCGCATGTATCCCCACTTGCATGGGCTCCTCCATGGGCTGGGTGCTGGGTGGTGAGGGAGGGGGAGAGGGTGAGGAAAGATGGTGATCAGTAAGAAGTTTGAAAAATTCTTTCCCTGCACCACTCAGTTACCCGGTCATCAACTCGAATAGCCAGATTAATCAGGTCATCCAGAATATCCTGCTCATCCCGGACAGCAATATCCTGCATCAAGTCCACACTAGAAGGCAGTGATGAGGGATCTCTTATTCCATCCTGTCTCTACTGCAAGGGTATGGAATTTAACTGCACAGGCTCACACCGTTCCTCTGCCTTGGCGCAGGTCCAAGAGTCAGTGGGTAGCCTCATGACCCCGCACTGGAAGATCAAAAATCCTTCTTAACTCCGCACTGGCTAAACAATGATCTGGCAATGAGTGGATGCAAAGCTGGGATATTTATGCTGCAGATCTTGATGAGAATCAAGTGTGCCACAATCAAAAGGAATTAGTAGAAAATGCAGAATTAACGGTCAGGACTATCACAGTATCCCCCCTCAACGGGAGCCTCCAGACAATTCATCAGGCTTGCCCGGATTGTCGACGACCCAGGCGGGTGGCATGGGTTTGGCAGGAGGGCACAACAGGCTGACAGACACAGGTTTCAGTTGGGAGACGTGGAACGTGGGATGAATGCACATGGATTGAGTTTTATATTGTCGTCTTTTGCGTTCTGGAGTTGCTTCTCTTTTTTTAACGCCTTTTTTAATCACAGGAGTTGGTTGATTTCTTGATCTTGTAACTGATACCGGTGCTGGAGATTTTCCCAACTTTGAATCAGTTGTTGATTTCTTCTTTGTGGAAGTCAATGAACGCTTTTCTTGCTCAGTTACAGACAAATGTTCAGGACTGCTTACTTTCTTAGCTGCCCAAGTGGTTGGTTTATTCTGGCTACTTACATCACTGATCAGGTTTCTTGCTTTATCATCAACCTTTGTAGTCTTTTCTTGCGATTGTGTTGGACTTTCCTCCCCTTGCCCTTGAACTGGTATGGCTTCCACAGGTTCACCCACTACAACCAATTTCTCCTCCAGTTGGTCTTCATGATCTGTTTTAGGCTTGGATACAACAGCTGACAACTTGATCTCTTTTTCTTCTAGTTTCTCATTACAACATAGATCTGGCACTTGATCCTTAGAACATGACTGAGCTGTTTCAAAATTACCCTTCAGCTCCTTTCTCACCATCTTGTGCTTGCGTGCTTTCTGGTCGGGACAGGCTATACAGCCGACTGGTGGTGACAGGCAAGAGGAATGGCAGAATGAGCTCCAGCTAACCATCTCCCCGGTGGACCAGTTGATGTGGGGGTTATGACGGCTTAGCCACGGGTTACCGAGAACTAAAGGGGCCTGAGGAGAGGAGATTAGATTGAACCATATCTGTTCCCAATGATTTCTGGAGAGAAGGAGAAGCAGGGGTTCTGTGCCATGCATGACACGGGCCAGGAACCTTCCATCTAGCGCCTTGACATCCAGGGGGGTACACAAGTAAAACTTCGAATACACAATCCTAAGCGGCCAGGAACGTTAATTACCACACTGGCTAAACACGAACTGGCAACGAGTTGATGCGAAGCCGGGGTTTTTATGCTGCAGGTCTTGATGAGAACCAGGTGTGCCGCAATCAAAGGGAATTAGGAGAAAATGGGGAATTAACGGTCGGGACCATGACATTGGGCTGCAGGGTATCCTTGTTCCCATAAAGCATTCAACAGGCTGAATGGAGGTCCATCAAGGAGGTCCACACAAATTTTCGCGCATCATCACCAAAATGACCAGGCTGGGCTTGGAATGTCAGCTCGCATTGGGTAATAAAATTCCTGCAACCATCGGGATCACCAGAATATCTGCCTGGTGGTGGAATACTCGGTTCCTGTATGGTCGTGGGAGTCGGCTCTGGTCCGGGTGTGGAAGCAGGAGCATTAGTAGCAGAGATTGTCGGGGCAGCAGAAAAGGAGGACCTGCGAGATGCTGGGAGTGGGACTAAGGCAGCCTGAAGCTGCTGAATTGAGCTGGCGAGAATGCTAATAGCTGTCAGCTGATGCTGGCTATCCACAGTAAGTTTGTGGATGGCGGCCGTTAGTGCGGAAATCACAGACACCTGAGTCTGATTGTCTGTGGTGAGCTGTTGAACAGATGCAGCCGGAGACGATACCTGTTTCTTCAAGCGAGACTGAGCTTGTCGGCACGAGATTATCTGTCTCATTGCCTCCGTAACTTCACTGAGAACAGATTCCATTGCCTGTAGCTTGTCTCCTACCTGACAAATGAATCTCACGGCCAAGGTTAGCTGCTCTCTCTCTCTGCTGGGTCCATCTTTGCTGGTCAGGATTTGCTGTTACCAGGTTCGGATATGGCCCGAGTGTGGAGTGAGAGACACTGAAGCAGGTCGATAGTTCATAGACTTTAATGCGAACAGTGATAAAGGGAAAATAAAACAGTAAACGCCAGACCAAACAGGGCCATTAACTGAAAACTCTCAAATGGAAGATGAAGCCTACACTGCGGCTGAAAAAAATATCTAAACATTAAACAAATACCGTTAGTCTTCAGAGTCAGTAGACTCGAAAGTCCAATTTCTCAGGGAAGGCCGAAAGCAAACAGACAGTGAAGCGTTGCTGTGCCTTGTCCAAGTCTCAACAAGCACTACGACGACAAGTACAGGGTTAAATACTATCATGATTAAATAATAATTAGCTGACACGTGCAAATTCACAAGCACAATTGCTATATCTATTGTGCTGCCGAACTATGGTTGTAACAACTCTGCTGGGGCAATTGGTGGCTCACCAGTCCTGTCAGGAAATGTAAAGGAGGCTTGATCCAAAAGCAGAGCAGCAGAGATGATCCAACGATGAACAATAACTTTAATAATAAACTGAAAAATATCAAGCCAGACTGGGAGGTGTCAGTGGGTGTAGGACTGATTGCTTATTATGAGTATGGCCTGTATGGAGGGAGTCCTTAATAATGCCATTTCCCCTGAGACATCATCTCTTGCAGATGTTGTTGATGGTGAGGAAAGCTGTACCTGTAAGAATCCCCTTGTGTTCCTATGTATTGGATTCCCATTCAGGCTGTGATGCTTTCCACTGTAGATAAGACCAGAAGACATAGGAGCAAAATTAGGCCATTTAGTCCATCGAGCCTGCTCTGCAATTTCATCATGGCTGGTCCATCTCCATTGCAACCCCATTCTCCTACATTTCACACCCCTATTAATCAAAAATCGAGCAAATTCCACCTTTAATACATCCTGTGGCCTGGGTTCCATATATGGAAACAAGCTTCATGTTCACCACTCTGGCTAAAGAAATTCTTCCTTTTATGGTCTTAGAATAAGGTAAAACAATAACAATGCAGAACAAAGTGTAAAAGCTGCCAAAAATGCAGAATAAGTCAATGATAAATTGCAAGATCATAATGAGGTAGATTGTGATGCAGAGAGTCCATCTATCATATAAGTGGTCCATTCAAGAGACTGATGACAGCGGGATTGAAGCTGTCCTTCAGACAGTGGGCTAAAAGCTGCACTCAAAACTTTGAAGAAAGTTGAAACAACAGTACACTTTCTTTATAATATGCTGGGCTCAGGACAGATCCTTTGAGATGTTGACACCCAGAAACCCTTTTCACTGCAGACGCTTCAATGAAGGCTGGTGTATGCCATCCTAACTTCCCCTTCCTGAAGGCCACACTCAGTTTCATGCTTTTGGTGATGTTCAGTGCAAGGTTGCTTTTATGACATCACTCAATCGGCTAACCTATCTCACTCTCGTATGCCTTCTCATCACCATCCACGATTCTGCCAATAACAGTGATATCAGCAAATTTGTGAATATGCTGGAGCTACACTTATCCATACAGTTATAAGTACAAAGAGCGTAAAACTATAGGTGGAACATGCAACCCAGAGATACACCGACAGTGTATTGATGGTCAGTGAGGAAGGGATGCACCAACAGTCTATTGACGGTAGTGAGGAAAGGACGCAGCGACAGCATATTGATGGCCAGGGAGGAGGGAGTGCAGCGACAGTGTACAGATGGCCAGGGAGGAAGGGACGCAAAACACCATATTGATGGCCAGGGAAGACGGGATACAGCGACACCATATTGATGGCCAGGGAGGAGGGGCTACCTGTTTGAATGTAGATGGTTTGGGCCACTCTGCAACTGCCTGAACTTTACTCGGGTCCATTTGAACACTGGATGGGGTAAGTATAGAGCCCCAAAATGTCACCTGGTCTTTATGGAATTCACATTTTTCAAGCTTGGCATACAGATTGTTCTCAAGAAGGCGTCTGAGTACTCTCTGGGCATGCTGGACGTGCTCCTGATGAGAGCGGGAATAGATCAGGATGTCATTTAGACACACAAACACAAACTGGTTGAACAGGTCCCTGAGCACATCGTTAACCAAGGCCTGGAATACGGCGGGGGTGTTGGCCAGACCAAACGGCATCACCAGGTATTCATAGTGGCCATTAGATGTGCTGAAAGCCATTTTCCACTCATCCCCTTCTCTTATGTGAATCAGATTGTAAGCATTGCGCAGATCAATTTTGGAAAATATTGCTGCTCCCTGGAGATGTTCAAGCGCAGACGCCAGCAAGGAAAGAGGGTAGCCGTTCTTCACAGTGATGTTGTTCAGAGGCTGATAATCGATGCAGGGATGGAATTGCCATCTTTCCTGCTCACAAAAAAGAAACCTGCTCCTGCCGGCGAGGTTGATGGACAGATAAACCGCATGCTCAATACCTCCTTAATGTATGCCTCCATGACCACCGTTTCAGGACGAGAGACGGAAAAGGGCCAGCCCCAGGGAGGACTAGTGCCGGGTAGGAGGTCTATGGCACAGTGGCACAGTCGTATGGCCAGTGTGGGGACAGGATGGTGGCCTTTCTTTTACTGAAAACACAAGGAGATCCTCATAGTCAGCCAGAATCCTGGACAGGTCCACATCCTTAGTTGACACAAGAGGGGATTCATGGAATGGAGCTTGAGCTGGACCCAGACAGGTGGACAGGCATGCCGATCCCCACTCTTGGAGTACCTTCAGAGACCAATGGATCCGTGGGTTATGTCGGGATAACCAGGGCAGACCAAGTACCAGTGGCAGTTCATGTGAATTAACCAGCTAGAAAGATATTTCTTCATGATGGTTGCCTTCGAGCACCAGTTGGAGGGGTTGGGTGGAAAGGTGGATCTGGCCGGTTCTCAGAGGTCGACTGTCCAGTAACTTGACGTTGATCTTAATTCCTGAGTTGGAGCTCCCCATCTTTGAGTGAGAGAGATGTCTATAAGATTCCAGGCTGCACCAGAGTCAATAAACGCCTTGAGTTCATGGGTTTGAGACCTCCGGACAAGGAAGCTGCGAGCATTACAGAATTAAGGGAAGCTGACTGAAGAGAGAACCGACCCGTCAGGATTCCCCTCCCTGCTGACGGGTTTTCTATTTTATTGGACGCTTGGAACATGCCGCCAGGAGGAGTCCTGGATCACCACAGTAGAGGCAGGAACCTGATCTCCGGCGCTGCTCTCGTTCCTCCTGAGACAGGCGCATGTACCCCCACTTGCATGGGATCCTCCATGGGCTGGGTGCTGGGTGGTGAGGGAGGGGCAGAGGGTGAGGAAAGACAGTGATCAGGGAGCGAGTAGGAAGTTTGAAACATTCTTTCCCTGTGCCGCTCAGTTACCCAGTCGTCAACTCCAATAACCAGAATAATCAGGTCATCCAGACAACCCTGCTTGTCCTGGACAGCAATCTAATACCAGAGCCCTGCGTTCAGTCCACACTAGAATGCAGTGATGAGAGATCTCTCATTCCAACCTGTCTCTACTGCAAGGGTATGGAATTTAACTGCATAGATTCTCACCATTCCTCTGCCTTGGCACAGGTCCAAGAATCAGTGGGCAGCCTCCTGACCCTATACTGGAAGATCAAAAACCTTCCTTAACTGCGCCATGAAATGTCAAAATGACTGGGCTGTAGGATATCCTTGCTCCCGTAAAGCGTAGAACAGGCGGCTAGGGACGATACTTGTCCCTCCAAGTGAGACTGGGCTTGTCGGCACGAGATTATCTGTCTCATTGCCTCTGTAACTTCACTGAGAACAGATTCCATCGCCTGTAGCTTGTCTCCTACCTGACCAATGAATCTTACGGCCAAGGTCAGCTGCTCTCTCCCTGCTGGGTCCATCTTTGTGTGAGGTCGAGACTTGCTGTCACCAGGTTTGGATATGGCCTCAGTGCGGAGTGAGAGACACTAAAGTGGGTCGATAGTTCACAAAACTTTAATGCGAACAGTGTTCAAGGGAAAATAAAACAATAAATGCTAGGCCAAAGGTCAACTCAGACCATGAGAGGCCTGCGTCGGGCATTTTCATGCCTTACAAGGCGCAGATTGGAAGTCTGTATGGGGCGCCACTCCTTGCACAGACACTTGCTCAAGGACACAAATTTACTGCCACAGCTGAGGCTCGAACTAGCAACCCTGAGATCACTAGACGAACGTCTTAACCATTTGGCCACGTGCCCAAACAGGGTCATTAACTATAACTCTCAAACAGGGAACGAAGTCTACACTGCGGCTGAAAAGAACACCTAATTATTAAACGAATACCGCGAGTCTTCAGAGCCAGTTGACTCCACAGTCCAATTTCTCAGGCAAGGCTGATTCAAAATAAAAGCGAAGTGTTGCTGTGCTCTATCCAAGTCTTGACAAGTAGTATGACGACAAGTACAGGGTTAAATACTATCACGATTAAATAATAATTAGCTGACACGTGCAAATTCACAAGCGCAATTGCCGTATCTACTGTGCTGCCGAATCGATGGTTGTGACATCCACAATCTCTTCAGCTACCATTCTACCTCAGACAAAATAACATGCACAATAGAATCTAGAAGCTGCAAAATTCATAATAGGAAGACATGCCTGGCAGGCCAGGTAGGGAACAAACTCCACTCCTAGAATGAAAACTATGAAGGAAAAAAGTGGAAAATAAGAAAAGCTGAGCTAATATCTGATACAGACTGACAAATAAAGTTATCTTGCCTTCTGTTACAGTAAATTTGTATTGAGACCAAAAGGCTGGAATGTATTGAGTTGCTGTTCATTAAGCATGAGTTTGGCCTTATTATAACAGTCCCCCTCTCCTTATCTTATAGTTGTGTTACAACTTAACCTGCTTTATTCCTTTCCCACTTGTTTCCTGTACAGTGATGAGCCTATGTGCATGTCTTTGGGAAGTGAGAGGGAACCAGAGCTTCTGGCAGAATCCAATGCAGTAAGTGAGTAAATATACAAACTCCACTCAGAGAGCATCTAGTGACATAAAGGACACTTGAAAGTAATTTCCTGACAAAATGTAGAAAATGCCAATATGCCTCTAATTACATCTCAATTGGTCTTGGTGATCTTGGGGGTACAGCCGATATCAAAGAATGCTATGAATTTTAAATGGCTTAATCTTTCCACAGACAATCTACCAATAAAGTAAATAGCTGGTGCAATGATCAAAAGTGATGAAGGATCTAATGTAAACAAAGTGGCAGAGCGGAAACCTGATTGGATGAGGACTGACGAATTACAAGGGACAGACTATGGGGGTATAAATACCACTGGACTAGACACGACCAGGCATCATTCCTGATGAAAATGGCAGAGTTTGTCATTGACACGTTGGTTATAATTGATATCTGTACGTGGCTGGAAGCCCGAGAAGAGTTTATTCATCATAAGTGATAGTTTTTGCTGAGGTAACTATTCCATATGTGTAAATTATGCAAGGAATAACGTGTTTTTTCTAGCTTAGGGGAAACTGTGCAACTTTATTGAGTTGCTGAGGGTGATTTATTGTGCTGAATTTTGTGAGAGGCAATTTAAACACATAAGAATGAAATGTATGGAAGATATTGCTACTGAGATTACATGGAGTAGGAGTGGATAGCCTCTATGGTAGGTGAGAAACACCAAAATGGATGAGATGGATCAGTGGCCAGTATGCTTGTTGTGCATTCTGTCCAGGAGGTTCTAATGTTTCAATTCAGATTTACTCTAACGCTAAGAGAGCTGTCTGCAATGTCAATAAATTCCTGAAGGACTTGAAATTGCATGTGGCTTGATTGAAGTTTAATAAGCTTTGTAATTAATTGCTGGGATTTATGACTCAAAGAACAAAAATGAAGGCAGAAGAATGGAAAGATTAAATATCCACAATGATTACTTTCTAATTAATGAGTCATTGGTCTAATTAATACTGAAGAAGGGAAATGAACACTTCCTGCAACTGGTTTGAAAACCATCAGAAAACAGTAAAACTTGGATAATCTGATATCTGACTATTTGGAAGTCTGGATATTTTGGCATCTGGCTCACTTGATGATGCCTGCCAATCTTTCTGTTCTCTCACTGGGGCCCTAGTCCCACACTGCCCATTCACTGAGGCGTAAGTACCAAGTCTGCCCCGATTGGGGCCTGAATTCCTACACTGCCCATTCATTCATTCCTCAATCCTGCTCCACCCACCAAGGCCTTGGTTCCCATACTCTCTTTAAACACATTTGCTTCTTTTGGTCATGCTCCTTGAAACTTACCTAATTATGATCTCTGTGCTCCCTCTCATTAATCTTGTAAAGGCCTTGTTCATCCCAGTCCTTCAAACTGGAAAATGTAGCACAGTGTTGTGTAACATCCAAGGAAAGTGATAAAGTGCTGAAGTTTTGATAACATCGAATAGTTTGGAAAATCTGCTGGTGCAGCACTAACGAAGTCCTGCAATGCTTGGAAGCTGACTGACTTTGATCTTCATTGATGGTCATTGATCAGACTGTGATGTTTCCATGTAAGGTGTTGAGAGAAGGGTAGGAATTGTTCTGAACTAAATCAAAAGGAAATAAAACAGACACAAAAAGTTGATGCAGTGAGCAACTGATCTGTCAGGTTCACTGCTTGGCAACTTGCAAATTATATCCTGTAATTTGTCTCAGTATCCCATGGAAAGACAGGATTTCTCTCTGACCACTGCCAGAAATGGGTAGGAGAGCAGATGAGTCTAGATGGATCATAACAGCACCTACTGAATACTCAGAACCAGAGACCCTGTTCAACCCTGATCTCTATTGCTGTCTGTGTGGATTTTACATCTTCTTCCTCCCATTTCTCAGAGAATTGTGGGTTGATGAATTAATTGGCCATTGTAAATTACTCCTAGAGTATAGGTGAGTGGTAGAATCTGAGGTTAATTGAATGGGGAGGATGGAGTAGGATTAGTGTAGGTGATTGAAGCAGGAGAATGTGCTGAAGGACCTTTAGGAACCTATGAAGGCAAAATAAGTGCTGGTGTTCATTTCTAGAAGGATATTGAAATAGAATTATGTTAAATTTGTATTGAGCTGTAGTTAGATCACTTACTATATTCTTAAAAATGGATGAGATGGTGCAAAGAAGATTTAAAGGATGTTAGCAAACATGTAAGGATGGACAAATCAGGATAAACTGAACAGTGGGTCACTTTTCTCCTGAAAACAAAAGAAGACTGAAAGATGACAATGCAGTGAAAGGCTTTGTTAGCGGGGTCCAGAGGGAATGTTACCACTTGTGAGGAAGAGCATGCCATGTTGTCCAATAGGAAATTCAGAAGATTCCTCATTCCCTAAAGAGCAGTGGGAAAGGGGATCTCCTCTCTCAGGAGCAGCTGTTGTCAATAGTATTGAAGCACTAAAGTGGGGACTGACAAACAGATGAGGGAGGAAGGAAGACACTGCGGATTGATTTAGCTGAGGAGCAACAGGGCCAAGTCTTTCCTCAGCTGATAAATTAATCTCTTCCATGTGAAGCACTGAAAGTAGAAAGGCACAGAATGTATTCTGATGAGGAGCTACAATACTGAAGACCAGGAGAGGACTGGTAGCGCTCCACTGCCCAAGCTGGATTTTATTAATGGTGTGACTCATCAAGTTCCTGGAATGAGGGGGAATGAGGCAGCCAGATGGAGTCTGCTGTAGGCAGTGATAA
Source organism: Mobula hypostoma (assembly GCF_963921235.1). Lineage (NCBI taxonomy): Eukaryota > Metazoa > Chordata > Chondrichthyes > Myliobatiformes > Myliobatidae > Mobula > Mobula hypostoma. Next base: position 89,982,615 of record NC_086100.1, on the reverse strand, counting down.
CAAAGGCTATGCATCAGAAAACATCCCAGCTGTAGTACTGAATGCCTGAACTCCGGAACAAGCTCTGTCTCCAGTCAAGATGCTCCATTACTGTAAAAGTTACAACTCTGACATCAATCTAGCAAAGTGGAAAATTACCCAGTTGTGTCCCATTTGTAAAATAATTCCTGCTTAATTACCACTCAATCAGTCTGTTCTCAATGGTCCCATCAGATGTCACTCCCCCACCAATAACCTGTTCATATGTGTCCACTTTGGGTTGTTTGGGACCCCATGGCTTCTTACCTCATCAAAGTCTTGCTCCAAATGTGCACCAAAGAACTAAATTCATGAAACATAGAGTGACTGCCCTTGACATTCAGACAGCACTTAACAGTAAGTGATGTCAAGGAATCTGTTAAAATAAAGTGAATAGGTTCAGATAATCTCAGAGTTCAACATAGATTTTTAGGAGTTTTGAACTGACACCACTTAAAGTAACTCAAACATCCAACAGAATGAGATTACAAAATTAAAAACTAAATTGCATTTCTGGCAGCTTCTTTGAGGATATTTTTACATTCTTAAGTAATTTTCTGAACCAACCAAAATGTTTGCTTTTCGGCGAGCTTGAGATCACAAGCCATTGATTGTGGTGTGTCAGCACAAGATTTACAAAGTGACTGGGGCTTGTCAGAAATTTTTGGCAGGCTTCAGATTATTGGGTAAATAGGTACTCTACAAGGGCCAATAACAAGACGTTAGGTTCAAGCAGAGCGGCCATTGTAGGACTGGCCACAGTTTGAGTGAGACACGGTTAGAGGCGTTTGCTCAAGGTTTCAGTGAGAAGAAGTGGAGGCTAAGGTAAGCGTCTTTATCTTTTATTGCAGTTATATCAGTGGGAATGTTTTCTTTGTGGTGTGTGGGAAGAGGAAGATTTTCAGTATCCCTGACATCTACACCTGCAAGGTGCATCCAACTACAGCTTCTTACAGACCGTGTGAGGGAAATGGAGCTGGATAAACTTCATATCATTTGGATACGAGAGATTGATTGATAAGCAATACAGGGAGGTAGTTGCACCTAAGGTGCAAGACGTGGGTAACTGTGTGATGGTTGGGGGGCGGGTTTGGGGAGAGGATAAGCAGCCAGAGTAGAGTACCACTGTGACTATTCCCATCAATAACAACTGTGGATACTGGTGAGGAGGACCACCCAGTAGAAGAAAGCCACAGCAGTCAGGTCACTGAGTCTGGTTCTGTGACTCAGAAGGGAAGGTTGGAGAGGAAGAGTGCAGTAATGATGGGGAATTCAATAGTTAGGGGGATAGACAGGAGATTTTGTGAGCGTGATGGAGACTCCTGGACGATAGGCTGTCTCCCAGGTGCCAGGGTCAGGGATGTTTCATGCTGCGTCCACAGCATTCTTAGAGTGAGGATGAGCAGCTAGAAGTCATGGTAAATATTGGTAACACTGACAGAGGTAGGGAAAGGGATGATGTCCTGTACAGGGAAAACAGGGAGTTAGGTTGGAAGCTGAAAAGCAAGACCTCAAATATGATAATCTCTTGTTTGCTGTTTGTTGTTTGCTAACTGTGTTTCATGCCAGTGAGAGTAAGAATAGGTTGATTCGGCAGATGAATGCGTGACTGAAGAATTGGTGTAAGGAGCAGGGTTTCAGAATTTGGACCATTGGGATCTCTTCTGTGGAAAGTATGATCTGTACAAACGGGACCGGTTACACCTAAGCTCAAGGGGGACCAAACTCCTTGCAGGCAGGTTTGCTTAGAGCTGTTCGGGAGGATTTAAATTTGTTTGTCAGGAGGATGGCAGGTCAGAGGATGGGACAGTTGGTGTAAGTTACAGTGTGTAGAGAGACTGAGGAAGGGCAAGCAATGGAAAGGATATACAGCAATTGCAGTCAATTGGATGATTTGAAATGTGTTTAGTTTAATGTGAGACATATCAGTAACAAGGGTGGTGAACTTAATGCATGGCCCTGTACACAGAACTGCAATGTTGTGACTATTATGGAGACGTAACTGTCACAAGGGCAGGGTTTAGATGTTTTAAAAGGAACAGTGAGGGAGGTAAGAGAGGTGGGGGTGGTGGTATTGCTAATCAGGGATAGTATCACAGCTGCAGAAAGGGAGGATGTCATGTTTACTGAGTGGAAGTAATGGACAGGAAGGGAGCAATAACTTTGTTAGAGTATGCTATAGAACACCCCTCCAACCCAATAGCAACAGAGACACTGGTGCAGATCTGGAGGCAGATTCTGGAAAAATGCAAAAATAATAGATAGGGTTGTTGTCATGAGTGATTTCAGCTTTCCTGATATTGATTGGCTCTTCCTCAGTGCAAAAGGTTTGATGCAATGGACGTCTGTTTATTGTGGCCAGGAAGGGTTTTGACACAGAATGTAGACAGGCCAGTTAGAGGGGGAGGCCAGACTAGACAATGAACCGAGTTGGGTGACAGATCTTTCAGTGGGTAAGCATTTCTGTGTGCCACGGGGGCAGAGCAGTTAGCACAACATTATGGCTCAGGGTGTCGGAGTTCAGAATTCAATTCTGATATCACTTGTAAGGAGTTTGAATGTCTTCCCCCTGGAATGTGTGGGTTTTCTCCAGGTGCTCCAGTTTCCTCCCACAGTCGAGAGACGTATCGGTTAATAGGTTAATTGGTCATTGTAAATTGTGCAGTGATCAGAATAGTGTTAAATCGGGGGTGGGGGTTTGCTGGGGCAGAGCAGCTCACAGGGCTGGAAGGGCCTATTCCATGCGTATCTCTAAATAAAATAAAGATTCTGGAGAGAGTGACCGCTCCCTGGCCCTGTAGAGCGATCGGAGCAGACAGTATGGGAAAGTGTTCTTTTGGACTGGGCAAATAATAATACCATTTGACAGGAACCTGCCAGCATAAATTGGGAACAGATATACTCAGTGGAATGCAGAACAGAAAAGTGAAAGCTGTTTAGGGACACACACCTATGGGATTCTGGATAGGTCTGTCCTATTGAGGCAGAGAAAAGATGGCAGGGTGAAGGAACCATGGTTGGTAAGAGGTGTGAAACACCTTGTCAAGAGGAAAAAAGATTAATTAAGGTTTAGGAAGCAAGGATCAGAAAGGGTTCTTGAGAGTTTCAAGATAGAGAAAGAAGTTTAAGAATGAATGAGCAACCTTAGAATAGTTAAGTCCTAGGGCCTGATGGGGTGGGATATATTCCAGGTTACTACGGGAAGCAAGGGGAGGTGTTGGCGATGACCTTTGCCTCCTCACTGGCTACATGAGTAGTGCTGGAGGATTGGAGGGTGGCAAATGTTATACCTTTGTCCAGGAAAGATATTGTAATAACATTGGGAATTATCAACCAGTGAGTCCTACGTCAGTGATGGACAATGTATTGAGAGGATTCTTAAAGACAGGCTTTATGTGTATTTGGAGGATATAATCAACATGGCTTTGTAAGAGGAAGGATGTGCCTCACAACTCTGATTGAATTCTTTAAGGAAGCGACAAAACAGATTGATGAAGGTAGACTAGGGGATGTGGTGGCTATGGATTTTAGTAAGACATCTGACAATGTTCCCCGTGGATGGCTCATTCAGAAAATCAGGAAGCATGGGTTCCAGGGAAACCTGGTTGTGTGGGTACAGAATTAACTTGCCCTTTGAAGGCAGAGTCATAGTAGATGGAGAATATTCTGCCTGGAAGTCGGCGACCATCAGCAGAGAACTGCTCTGGGACTTATGCTATTTATAATTTTTATAAATGACTTGGATGAGGAAGAGAAAGGGTGGGTTAGAAAGTCTGCAGACAATACAAAGGTTGGTGGTGTTTTGGATAGAGTAGAAGGTTGTTAAGGGTTAAAATAGAATGCAGAGCTGGACTGAGAAATGACAAATGGAGTTCAATCCAGAAAAGTGTGAGGTGATTTTCCCCTTGGAGTGACAGAGGATGAGAGGAGACCTGACAGAGGTGTATAAGATGATGAGAGGCATTGATCGTGTGGATAGTCAAAGGCTTTTTCCCAGGGCTGAAATGGCTAACATGAGAGGGCACAGTTTTAAGGTGCTTGGAAGTAGGTATCGAGGAGATGTCAGGGTAAGTTTTTTACGCAGTGAGTGGTGAGTGCATGGAATGGGCTGCTGGTGATGGTGGTGGAGGTGGATACAATAGGGTTTTTAAGAGACTCCTGGAGCTTAGGAAAATAGAGGGCTATGAGTAACCCTGGGTAATTTCTAAAGTAAGGACATGTTCGGCACAGCTTTATGGGCCGAAGGGCCTGTATTGTGCTGTAGGTTTTCTATGTTTCTATGATTCTCTTTGGAAGGTTGAACTTGCAGACTGAGTTACAGGGTAAATAGCAAGATTTTTAGAAGTGTAAAGGAACAGAGGGATCACGTTCATAGATCCCACAAAGATGCCATACATTTAACAGGGTGGTTAAGATGGCATACAATGTAATGGTCTTCATTAGTCAGGGACCTGAGATCCAGAGCCGTGAGGTAATATTGCAACTCGATAAAACACTGATCAGACCACACTTGGAACATTGTGTTCATTTTCTGCTTGCCTCAGTATTGGAAAAATGTGGAAGCTTCAGAGAAGGGGCAGAGGAGATTTACCAGGATGCTGCTTAGATTAGAGAGCATGTCTTATGATACTAGGTTGAGTGAGCTCGGGCTTGCCTCTTCAGAGATAAGAACGAGAGGTGACTTGATAGAGGCATACAAGCTGATAAGAACCATAGATTGTGTGAATAGCTTGAGACTTTATCCCAGTATGAAACGGCTCATACAAGGAGGCATTAGTTTAAGGTGTTGGAGGAAAGTACAGGGGAGATTAGAGGCAGGTTTTTTTGAGTGGTAGGTGCGTGGAAATCCCTGGTAGAGACAGATACAGTACATTAGGGACATTTAAGAGATTCTTAGATAAGCACATGGATGAAAGAAAACTGGGGGGTTGTGTGGAAGGGAAGGGTTAGATTGATCTCTGAGTAAACTCTGGGTTGGCATAACGTCATGGACTGAGTGGCCTGTACTGTGCTGTATTGATCTATGTTCTATTTTTTGTTTGAGGTGTTGTTTTGGATTTTTGTTGATTACAGCATTTTACAGAATGTTTACAAACAGAAAAGTCCATTGCTTTCCAGACCTTAATGCCATGACCATTGCGTAAGACCCGAAGGATGTTGATGTAAATCATACACACATCAACAAAAGTACTTGTTCATTTAACAGAAGCAATACTGAGAGTGGAAGCCTTATAGTATGCTTGATTACTTTAGAACAGAAGATGAATGTCTAGGAAGGCAAATTTCTGACCTGTCTAATAACGTTACAATTTAATTCACATCTACTCAATGAAGATTCTCAGAGGTTCTCCTTTGTTTTATCCCAATATGAAGCAGAGGATGCTGTACTCAAATGTCACTGCCTTGAATTACGAGAGATCAATGTCCCTTTTAATAGAGAGGTTCTTAAGCTTATCATCATCAGAACCTTTTCAAATTCACCACAAAGAGCTCCTTGTAATGAAGTTATATGAAAACATTGGTTTAAGGAAACTTAGGATTTCAATACATTCATCTAATCAGAAAAGGTTATCTGATAGGTCATGATGGAGTACTTCAATTGATGTTGAATGAAGGTAGATGATAAGTGAAATGGTTAATAACAATTATTAGGTTTCTGGTGCTTCATTTATTTTGTTCATTCTTGAAAGACTCCATTTTTATCAGATTCTCCTCCACGAGACATGTAATTATGAAATAGAATCAAACTCCCTAGACAACACAATGCTGAAAGGATCAAATTGTTCTTGCCCCTATTTGAATTACGTCGTTCATTCCCCCACAGTTAGTCCCCAGCTCCTGCCCTCATTGTCCTTCTCATTCAAGGCAATGCCCTTTGCTGTATAGGCCAGACTGCAAAAGCCAATAATTTATTTCTTAGGAAACTTACAGGCAAGCTAAAGGAGACCAATTCTTCACACAGGACACATTAACTTATAGTTAGGAGCAGCAATGAAACAGGAGACCTTACATGTACACATGGTCACTCTGCTTGACCTGAGCAAGTCCCATTCTATTAGAGCAACCTTTGTACAGAAAACCAGCATGTGGTTAACTGCATTTGTGGAGACTGTACATCAAGAATGATCCCACATCTGGAAATAATGACATCTGAGACCATATGTAAATGGTATGTCACAAGACCCTTTGTTTCAAGCTGGTCTGGTATATTTGGACAACTTACAGACAGCTTAGATAAGAAGGGATGAATTTTTCAAGCTTGAAAACAATCTCCAAACGGCAACCTTTCCCATGTCCCAAGGTGGCAACTCTGCTTACTGTTACTACATGGAGCTTTGTAGAGCAGCACAGATATACAGAATGTTGCAATTGTAAGCCTCAGGCTCGCTTAGCTCATGTTCGTCTAGGGGAAGCAGCCTTCAGTCCTGCCAAACTGAGTAATCAAGTTCATGTGGATGCTGTGCAATGTACCCCAGTACAAACCCACAATGCAGAACTCAGACAGTACACAATAAGCAATTAAATGATTACACTTTATAAATCTTACTGTGACTATGTGGTTAGCAGGGAAACAAAATATAAAAGAAAAAGGTGCCACTTCATTTGGTTTTAAACAGTCTGTGCACAAATAAATTCATTGGAGCTCACGGAACCAGGTCTCCTTTCCACCAATCGATCTCCTCCAAACTCCGACGACCCTCTGCTGGGACCACCCCCGGTGGTCTACCACAGCGCTCCACGTGCGTCCTTCCCCTTCTCCTCTCCTTGACGAAAGACCACGAACCAGCTCAGTTCCCAGACATACAAGATAGAATAACATGTCCCCCCATTGGTTAGTTCCCTGTTATCTGTAGTTATAACCCAAATATTGCAGCTACGGCATTATCTCAGCAGTTAGCATTACAGAGAAGCCATTTTATTATAACACTAACAAAGAAGCCATTTTATCAGCCTGAGTAGTTAGCATTACAGAGGACCCCCTTACGCTCTCCCCCCACCAAATTTAGTCATGCCCTCATGACGTTAAGATAATTTGCCAACCCTTCCTGCAAAACACAGAGCCCAATCCAAGTGCAGAAAGCAGTGACACAGCTCTCCAGAACAGTATACATCACACCATGTTCCCCAGGCACTACATAGACCAACCTATCTGGGGGTTCCTAATTCTCAGAGACCTCCGTACCTCTTCTCATAACTCTTCTGGCTCACTACTAGGGACACTTCGGGCCTACCTGGCGAAACCTCCCGCGATCTGTCACTCAAACCCCTCTGCAACTCGGAGCCCTCTGTCTCGTGCTCAGGCCCCACCTCCTCTCCTGATAGTTCTGCTGTACCCCAGGCTGCCCACCAATAGCCCCCACCACCTCACCTGACTCTGTGGGAGAAGGGCCAGGAGACTCTTCCTCCATCACGGGGGAGTTATCGAATGGCAGCGTGTCCCACACATCTGAATCATCATTCTCCGAATCAGTATCCCTCTCAGGGGCTGGGCCTGGCCCAGTCTCCTCCGCGATGGGCTCTTCTGTCACCCTGCGGTTCCACAGGGTCCTCGTACTAGGTGTAGCTCCAAGTTGGGCTCTCAGTCTACCTGCACCTCTTGTCCTGGGGCAACAGGTGGTTCTGATGGAGAATCTTGACAGGCCCCTTCCCGTTCTCTGGCTTCACCCGGAAAACCGGTAGGTTCGGCACCTGATTCTCCACCACATAGGGTGTGGCCGCCCAGCGATCAGACAACTTGTGCTTTCCAGGTAGCCCCAGATTCTTTATGAGGACTCGGTCTCCTGGCAGGAGTTGGGTGAACTTCTCTTTCTGATTGTATCTCCTCTTATTTCCCCGATCCTGCTTGGCGGCCGCCACCCCAGCCAGCTCGTACGCCCCTTTCAGCTGTTTCCTCATGTCAGACACATACTTCAGATAAGGCTTCGATGGCAATTCACCCGCGTCAGTCCCGAAACAGAGATCAATGGGCAACCTCGCCTCGTGCCCAAACATCAGATAATAGGGCGAGTACCCAGTAGCGTCATTTCGTGTACAATTGTAACAGTGAACCAAATGCCCAATATGTTGACTCCACCTGCTCTTCTTGCTGATCTCCAGGGTCCCGAGCATGTCTAACAGGGTCTGATCAAAACTCTCAGGCTGGGGATCGCCCTGCGGCTGATAGGGCATGGTCCTCGATTTCTCAACTCCAAGCATGTCCGGTAACTCATAGACGAGCATATTCTCGAAGTCCCATCCCTGGTCACTGTATCCACCTTGGAAGGCTGTAATGAACAAAATGCTTCTCCCATAACACTTTTGCCACCATAGTCACCTTCTGATCCTTGGTAGGAAAAGCCTGAGCATACCTGGTGTAGTGGTCTGTCATGACCAAGACATTCGCCGTGTTGCAGGCATCGGGTTCTATGGACAGGAAATCCATACACACCAGTTCCAGGGGCCCTGCACTCTGCAAGTGGGACAAAGGAGCTGCCCGCGCAGGCAGTGTCTTCTGCCATATGCAGCGAATGCATGACTTGCAGTACTCTTCAACCTTCGACTTCATTCAGGGCCAGTAAAACCGGTCTTTGAGTAATCCGTAGGTCTTTTCCACTCCCAAATGTCCGGAATCATCATGAAGTGACTTGAGTGCAATCTTCCGATACTTCTCGGGTAGGACCAGCTGGCAACACTGAGGTCGGTCCGGGGGTGACATGAGCCAGTGTAAGATTTGGTTCTTCAGCTTCAACCGAGGCTATTCTTTCAGTAATGGAGGCACCAAATTGTGTTTTGTCTTCTCCGCCTGCGCCATATCCCCCTTTTTAACCACGTACCAAATAGTACCAATGCCCGGGTCATCTTGTTGAGCAGTTGCCACTTCCTCAGAACTCAATTCGGGCAACTGTTTGGTCTTCAGGGCAGTCAGGTTACAGTAAACAGGGGGCAGAGTGTCATCAGGAACCTTCAACTGATCCACTGCTTGATCCAACCTCACCTTTGTGGCGATTTCAAACTGACACATGGCCTTCACCCCAGGGGCAGGAATGCTCTCCACTCCTCATCCCTGTCCAGTCCCTCATGCATCTGTTGGGACAAAACATCCGCATCAATGTTCTGGCTCCCCGGCCGGTACTTCAGGCTTAAATCATATACAGACAATGCTGCCCACCACCGAGGGCCTGTGGTGTCCAGTTTTGCAGAGGTCAAGATATAAGTGAGAGGATTGTTGTCCGTCCTCACCTCAAACTTGGCCCCGTAGTGATAGTCACTCAGCTTATCCACCACTGCCCATTTCAATACCAGGATTCCAACTTGTGAGTGGGATAGTTTCTCTCGGAGGGCGACAAACTCAGGATGACAAACTCCATAGGCCTCAACCCGGTGCCCTGATCCTGATACAGGACGCCCCCTAACCCCTCTCGGCTGGCATTGGTGTGTAGCACATACGGCAGTCAGGGGTCTGCAACAGCTGGCACCGCTGCCTGGGTCAGCATCTCTTTTAGCGATTGAAAAACCTCCTCACATTTTGCATCCCACCTCTGTCCGAAGGGCTCTGACAGGTTTAGATATTCTCTAACCTCCCATCCTCTTTTCTCTTTCCCTTTCTTCCCCAAGGGAGAGTAACCACGCAGAAGGTGGTTCAAGGGGTGACTCATTTTGGCGTAGCCCTTCATGAATCTCCGATAATGCCCACAGAACCTCAGGAATGAGCGCATAGCACTCACAGTCTGGGGACACGGCTAGGTGGTCACAGCTTCTATCTTAGCCGGGTCTATAGCCACTGCATCTTGTGAGATTATATGCCCGACATAACTAACAGATGTCTTGCAGAACTGGCATTTGTCCAGGGAAAGTTTTAACCCTTCCTCCTTCAGTCGCCCTAGCACCTTCAGTAGCCTCCCCTCATGTTCTTCCAAGGTGGACCCAAATACCATCAGGTCATCCAAATATATCAGCACTTCAAGCAAGTTCATATTCTCCCACCGTCTTCTCCATGACCCTCTGGAAGGTGGCAGGGGCTCCTGATATGCCCTGGGGCATCCGTTCGAACTGGAAAAACCCCATGGGACATATAAATGCTGTCTTCTCTTTATCGGCCTCACTCATCGGGATCTGATAACATCCACTCCTCAAGTCCAGCACACTAAACCACTTCACCCCACTCAAACAGGCCAGTGTGTCTCGGACCCTCGGGACAGTATACTGGTCTGGGACAGTGCACCTGTTCAGAGTCCTGTAGTCCACACACATGCGTACCTTCCCACTTTTCTTCCGAGCCACTACTATTGGGGATGCATAGGGGCTTCGGGACTCTGTGATAATCCCAGCTTCCTTCAACTTGCGCAAGTGCTGCTGCACGTCTTCCACGTCTGCAGGGGCCAGTCGCCGCGACCTCTCCTTAAACAGGGTGTCCTCAGTCACCCGGATAGTGTGCTGAGTGCTCTTGGAACAACCCACATCAAACTCGCCAAGGGAGAAGACACCTTCCAGCTTCAACGTCTTCTCCACCAGCCGTCGTTTCCAATGCGGCGGCACAGGAGAGTCCCCAAAGTTAAAGGCCTCAGCTTTTCCCTTTTTTCCAATAGGTTCTCCCCAGCGGGCCTCATGGGGGTTCTGGACATCACTGTCACTGGGAACAAATGTGCCAGGGGTATCCCTCTCTTAAAGGTGATCTCTCTCTTCAAAGTGTTCCTGACAAGCACAGCCATCCTGCTTGCCTGTACAACCAAGGGCCTCTGTAACTTGGGTCTCACCAGCACTCCAGTCAGAAATCAAGACTCCCCTTTGAGGTCCACTAAGAGGGCCTCATCCTCTGGTACTCTGGGGAATCTGGGGGTCCCCATCACTCTTGCCACCTCCCCTGGCCATATTACCTTAGACTTTGACTGAGTACCACCACACAGCCCCTCGTTTAAATTCAGTATCCGGCCCACTGCGGCCATGCACTTCCTCAAATGCAGCTCGAAACACTGGGTGTACAGATAGGGTCCCCAAAAATCTCTCCCCCGCCTTCTCCTTACAGGCCCCCATGAACCTCTGTACAAGAGGGGCATTGGTCCCCACCAGAATGGAAACGCCACACGTCTCAACCAGATCCGGACAAACCAGCACCAATGTTTCAAGAACTTCAGACACTCCCACATCGACCTCCGAAACCTCCGAAAAATAGCAAATTTGACAAATAGCAATCATACGGGTAATCACCAGTACTGATACATCAAATCTCCAGTGCATTGAATGGGATCAAAGGCAAATGCTTCAGATATTGGTGGTAGAATGAATGGTACGGTAACGTGACTTGTGACCCGGTGTCGAGTATGGCTTTAGCATATATTCCCTCTATCCGTAGCGACACGCTGGATCGGGGTCCCACTGATCCGTCAGGAATAGGGTTTTTTGCTTTCCTGGGTTCCTTGGTACATTGCTGGGAATGTGTTTCCTCAGAGACACCAGGCCGTTCCCTCACTGGGTCTCCTCTCAGTTTCCCGACATCTCTCCCTGCTTGGATACCCGGGGTCTCGCCCTCCGAAGGGCTTCCTGCCGCTTACATTCCCGCTGGAAGTGTCCCCCTTCCCCACAGTTATAGCACACTTCCTGCTGCTTACATTCATGTCGGAAGTGCCCCTCTTTCCCACAGTTATAGCACACGCTACCAGCCACCCCTCTTCTCGCGGAATGCCTGCCACTTGCAGCCCCCTTCGCGGTCTGTCCCCTGAGTGGGGGGCCCTTCTACCAGTCCTATCATGCAAAGGGTCCACACTCACCCTGAACCCCCTTGACCTCTCAATTCTCAGCTCTGCCACCACCTCCTTTGCCAATTCCTAGGTGGAGCTGGCTCCGATCCCTTCACCACAAGGGGCTAGGCTACAACTGCTGACAGGGTCCTCCCGCGGGCCCAATGTGTTCTCATCCCCCCGCCCCTCTCTGATCAGCTGAACGAATGACGGACAGCCAAGATGCATACACCAAGATGCTCTTTATTGATTACAGCCTGGCATTCAATACTAATAACCCCTCAAAACTAATCAATAAGGTTCAGGATCTTGGTCTCAATACCTCTTTGTGCAATTAGATCCTCGATTTCCTCACTTGCAGATATGAGTCAATTTGAATTGGCAACAACATGTCCTCCACAATTTCCATCAGCATAGGTGCACCTCAAGGCTGTGTGCTTAGCCCCCTGCTCCACCTGCTTTATACTTATGAATGTGAAGCTAAGCACAACCCCAATGCTGACGAGACCACTGTTATTGGCCAGATCAAAGGTGGTGATATCTCAACATATAGGAGTGAGATTGAAAATCTGTCTGAGTAGTGCCACAACAAATATGTCCCACTTAATGTCAGCTGATTATTGACTTCAGGAGGGGAAAATCAGAGGGCCATGAGATACACAGTCCACATTGGGGGATCAGAGGTGGAGAGAGTCAGCAACTTTAAATTCCTTGGTATTATTATTTCAGAGAATCTGTCCTGGGCAACATGTAAATGCAATTACAAAGAAAGATGAGCAGTGCCTCTTCTTTCTCAGAAGTTTGCAAAGATTCAGCATGGCATCTAAAATTTTGATGAACTTCCATAGAAGTATTGTGGAGTGTTATCAACTCATTGCATCCTGGCCTGGCAGGGAAAAAGCAATGCCCTTGAATGGAAAATTGTACAAAAAGTAGTGGTTATGGTACTGCCTATCATGGATAAAGCCCTCCCCACCATTGAACACATGGAGCACTCTTGCAGGAAAGCAGTATCCATCATCAAGGAACATGCTCTCTTCTCACTGCTGTTATCAGGAAGAAGGTACAGGAATCCCACACCACCAGGTTCAGGAACAGTTATTACTCCTCAACCATTAGGCTCCTGAACCAAAAAGGATAACTTTGCTCAACTTTACTTACCCCATCACTAATTTGTTCCCATAACCGATGGACTCACTTTTAAGGACTCTTCATCTTATTTTGTCGATATTTTTTGCTTATTTTTTTCTTTTGTATCTGCACAGCTTTGTTGCCGTTGAGTGTTTATGGTGAAAAACACATTGGACTCTTCTTCCATCTCCAGCTAAGAACATGTTGCTGAAGTGTTTTCCACCAGGAAGGTTTGCAAAGATATCCTCTATCCTGGGCAGAAAGTATTGATCTACTTTCAGTACTGGCTTGTTGTATATCACAGTTAAGAATGTTATTCCCACAGGAGTTATCGTTTTGCCTATCACCTGTCCAGCTCTCGGCTCTATCCCTCCCCCTCCTGTCTTCTCCTATCATTTTGCATCTCCCCCTCCCCCTCCAGCTTTCAAATCCCTTACTCACTCTTCCTTCAGTTAGTCCTGACGAAGGGTCTCGGCCTGAAACGTCGACTGCGCCTCTTCCTATAGATGCTGCCTGGCCTGCTGCGTTCACCAGCAACTTTGATGTATGTTGCTTGGGTTAATAGTGGTAAGTTTTTCACACAGAGAGTGGTGGGCACATGGAATGCAATGCCAGTGAAGGTGGCAGAGGCGGATACAATAGGGTCTTTTAAGGGACTCTTCGATAAGTACATGGAGCCTAGGAAAATAGAGGACTATGTGGTAGGGAAATTCTAGGCAGTTTCTGGAGTAGATTACATGGTTGGCACAACATTGTGGGTTGAAGGGCCTGTAATGTGCTGTAGATTTTCTATGTTTTTATGTTGTAAATCTCAAGGCTACACAACCCTGTGTCATACTCATCATTATCAGATTTTTCATCAATGCCATGCAGATCAGTGGTCTTTTTGAATTTGCAACTTTACTTTTTCTTTTCCCTGTGCAGTCTATTTATTTTTGTCTGCCCAACAAGCTCTTTGAATGTGTCCACTTCATTGCATTTTCTGCAAGTTTTGCCTTCAAACCTACATTGGTCTGGTGTGTGTGAGTCCCTGCCACAACAGTAACACGGTTTGCTTGGTCAGACAGGTTTCTGTTCAGATGATGCAGTTTTGTGTACATTCACTTTCATTCCTGATTGCAACTTATTTGCATCTCTGTGTGGTGTTTCCTTTGATACAGTGGTTTCAACTGCTCTTTTAAATGTGAATTGTGTTTCAGTTACGAGCCATTTTTGAATGTTTTCTTGTATGATTCCACAAACTAAATGATCTCTCATTGCATTATTAACCCATCATTGAGCTGACAATGCTCAGACAAACTCTTCAATTCAGCCGCGTACACTGAAGTGGGCTCCCCTTCCTTTAGATTCCGCTTATGAAACCTAAAGCATTCTGCGATCACAATAGTGTTCTAGATATTCCTGCATCACTTTCACAAATTCAGCAAAACTCATTTTGGCTGGTTTTTTCAGAGCAGTCAAACTTCTAAGCAAACTGTATGCTCTTCCACCAATTACACTCAGCGAAACTGCCACTCACTTTACATTTGCTATTTCACTTCCTTTTAAATATTGCTCAATTCACTCAGTATACATCACCTAGTTATATTTGTACATGTTTCTGATGTTGCCAACCATATCTGCTTATATTTAGTTTATGAATATTATTACCTGCTACTCACTGTTTATGAATCTATGAACTCATCTATTTTCTGCTCTTTTTTAACTCAACCTTCTCTGTCTCTTCCCGAAGAAGCACATGCTCCATTTTTTAAAACTTGAACATCTCGCTGTGCTTCAACAGGTGCAATCATTTAAAACGTTTTTGTCACCACTGTTATGTTTTGTAACTTCAGAACTTAATCAAAAGAAAAACACAGGAGAGCGGGGATACCTCGTGAATGGTTAGTTTTGTTTTACTTCATGCCATTTATGTACTTTTACATGTAACCCGTAGTGAATTATCCAGACTTTTGACTGAAACAGTTCCAGGTTCTGGGGCCTCCTCCGTGGTGGTTGTGGGAGTTAACTTTGGGACTGAAGAAAGTTTTTCTGACAGCTCTGGACACCTTTCATCTGGACGTGTTGGCATCTCGAACAATGAATAGCAAGCTGCTCAATCTACTGACGTATCCCAGGCCACCAGACAAAGCTTCAAGCCAATGTTTTCTTTTTGTCCACACCAAATTGACCAGTATGTAGCTCGTCCAACACTTTAGCTCTCATCTTAGATGGTACAACAATTCTCAATCCCCACATATGACGATCTCAGTCAAGGGCAAGTTCATCCCAGCGCTGGTAGAAATAGGGGAACTGAGATTTCTGTTGCACATTCCAGCTATTTTGGGTCGCCGTGTAGATCTGAAACAGTTTCAGTATTTACTGTTTTTCCTTTGGATCATCCCTGCTGTAATAGGGAGGCTTTCAATATGCATGAGGAGTGTCCTTCTCCAAGGGTAAGTGGGACTATCCATCAGCATTTCCATGATTAGTTGTCCTCTTAAGTTTGGTCTTATAGTTGTCCTCTTAAGTTTGATCTATATTTGTGGCCTCCAAGAAACAAAGCCCATCTCTGCATTCAGGCTGCTGCTGTTAGTGGCACATCCTTCAGTAGTTTGAAAATGGACGCTAGTAGTCGGTGGTCAGTAAAGAGGGTAAACTGTCTCCGATACAGGTACTGGTTAAAACGTTTTACACCCCAGACCAGACTCAAGGCCTCTTATCAATCAGTGCATAACTTCCTTCTGCAGTGGTAAGGGTATGTGATGGAAAGGCAATGGGGCGTTCACTTACAACGTGTGACATGACCATAAGGTGCCATTTTGAGGGAATGTGGTACTTGTACTCCTAGATTCTTCATTCTACAATAACTTCCTAGGACCATACTGTTCATTGTGAAGGTCCTGTCCTGATATGACCTCTCAAAATGCCACAACTAGCACTTATCTGTATTAAATGTCATTTGCCTTTCCTCAGCCCATTTACCTGGCTGATCAAGATCCACTGTACTTATTGTTAACCCTCTTCATCGTCTATGATGCCAACTATTCTAGTAACAACCGCAAGCTTACTAGCTAAGCATTATGCATTTTCATCCAAATAGTTGATGTAAATGGGCTGATGATGATGACTATATCTGTTATTCCTTTTTGTAGGCTGTACAGGTTAAATTGTTTTCAGGTGCTGTGGAAGAAATGCTGGTGAAATCCGGCAGTGCAGCTTGTTAATTGTGCGGCGGCAATGGGAATAGCATCTGAGCAATGAGGGAGGGATGAGAACTTTAATCATCATTTTACTCTGGAAGTAATTCATATTCAGTGAACGAAATTGGAGAGAGGGAACAAAGGTAGACCTGTTGTGCTGTCGGGAGGGCAATTCACATTAGAATAATAACAGATTTTAAAAAAAATGCTTTTTCAATAATCTAATATCAGATTTCCAAGACAGATGAAATTAATAAATTGAACTGATGTAGGTCTTGTCATACTGTAAGGAAGGGCTCTTCATTTTTTTTTTATCTAATAATAGAGGATTTATACTATTTCATTGATTGAATCAATTCATTCTAGTCGTAGGTAATAGAAGAGAGAAGTGCTTTTCATTACACAGCCGATATGGGAACAGGACTGAAATTTTTATTCAGTGTGTCTCCACTTCACCTTTGTTCTGTTCTGAGGCTTAACAGACATGATCAAACATAAAACTGTTGCATAATATTATGGCCTTCTCTGATTGAGAGGGCATGAAAAGGTTTGACTCTAAGCTTGAAAACTATTTCATCATATATACAGAATGCTTTTGTTATAGAAGTATAATTAAGAGAAATCTCGGGATGATCTATGAACAGAATGGTTACATTTATGTCTGTGTGGCTAAGTACACCTCCAAATGTCATATTTAAATTTGCTGATGACACGACTGTCATAGGCCAAATCTGAGGTGGTGATAAATCAGCATACTATATAGGAGTGGGATTGAAGATCTGGCTGAGTGGTGCCACAACAAGAACCTCTTACTCAATGTCAGCAAGATGAAGGAGCTGATTATTGACTTCAGGAGTTGGAAACCAGGGGTCCATGAGCCAGTTCTCATTGGGTAATGACAAATGGAAAGGGTTAGCAACTTTAAATTCCTCAGTGGTATCATTTCAGGGGACCTGTCCTGAGGCCCAGTACATAAGTGCAATTACCAAGAAGCATCACAATGCTTCTACTTCCTTACAAGTTTGTGAAGGTTCTCCATGAAATCTAAAATTTTGATAAACTTCTAAAGATATGTGGTGGAGATAAATTGACTGGCTGCATCACAGTTTGGTATGGAAACACCAATGCTCTTGAACAGAGAATCCTACTAAATGCAATGGATTACGGCCTGGACCATCACAGGTAAAACCTTCTCCACCACTGAGCACATCTACACAGATTGTTGTCACAGGAAAGCACCAACCATCATGAAGGATCCGACCACCCAGCTCATGCTGCTGTTATCAGAAAAAAGGTACTGAGCCTCAGGACTCAAAACACCAGGTTCAGGAACAGGCTCTTGAACCAGAGGGGATAACTTCACTTGTCCCATAATTGAAATGTTTCCACAATTTATGGGCTCACTTTCAAGGATTCTTCATCCCATGTTCTCGATATTTATTGCTTATTTATTTATGATTGTTACTACTTATCTTTGTATTTGCAGTTTACTGTCTTTTACAAACTGGTTGAATTCATCCAAATTGCTGTGGGCTTTCATTGATTCTACCTTGGTTATTGGATTTATTGAGAATGTCCACAAAAAAATGAATCTCAGGGTTGTATATGGTGGCATATACTATTTATACTTTGATAATAAATTTACTTTGAAGTTTAAACTGTACACCATCTATTCCAGCAGACTCAGGAGGAAGGCAATCAGCATAACCAGAGTCACCACACACCCCAGCCACTCCTGTTTGACCCACTGCCATCCAGCAAAAGGTTCAGGACACTGAAAGCCAGAACAAATAGACTGAGGAACAGCTTCTATCCCAGAGCTGTGGCCTCCATCACACCACTCCCACAGAACAATGACTGAAACAGTGAGAACACACATGCATACACAAGGACTCAAATACTTGCACTAACGGCACTTTGTGCATTACTGTGATATTCTAGTGCTGCTGCAACTTATTTTCTGCTACTCATCTATTTGATTCTGTTTCTCTATTACTGTCTCGTTTTTATCTATCGCTTTATTTAATTGCCTGAGAGGAAGCCAAAAAGAGTTTCATTGTATCTATGTATAATGACAATAAAGATCATTCAATTCAATTGAAGTAGAACAGCCAGGAGGTAGCTGAACATTTGCCAGTGTTTTCTGTATCTTGGTTTTCGTCTTCCCTTCATAAGTGGCCGAGGATAATTGACTGCTGTCTCTGTGGAGTCTAAAATGTTTAGTGTGGGGTGTGAGCTTAGCCACAGGTGATGTAGGGAGTATGTGGGAGGATGTGTGAATGGGTAGGTTGTGAAGTGGTGTGCTCTTTCCATCATTTACACTGAACTTCTGCAGGCTCCTGAATGGTCGTCTTCATTTTGTGTGGTATAAACAAAATGTGGCCAGGGTTGGTGTGGATGTTAAACATTTTTGAAGTAGTTTTGAGAATATTCTTGAATCAGTCTTGGCATAGTAGAGCTTGGAATAGAGTTTGGTGCCAGGCCTGAAATTAAGGTAGTCAATCCATCAGAGTGGGTCAGATGTATTAGGGATTCATTGCTAGGATATTGTCCTGAGAGAAGATATTTGTTTTAATGAATGGCTGGATGTATCATTTTCTATATTAATGCTAACCTCTGGAGGAGATCATGGAAAATTTGTTGTCTTCTTGCTTATCTTCTTTCTGTTCTGCTGCTCTGGTAGACCAAATCTGCTCACAGAGCCAACTCCTACTAGCTACAGAAGAGAAAAATGGCTCCACATCATGCAACAAGGGAAATCATGTGGGTTGAGGAATCATTATTCTGCTGCACACAAGGGATGGGCATTGCATTCGGTAGTTATCATGGGGGTTAGTTCCAAGGCCAAAGGTAATGAGCACAGTTGTAACCATGCACTGCAGTTGAAAGATTAATGAACCAATCACGAACAAGGTGTGTTCCTCCAACTCTGTCAGTAGCACAGGAAGGGACTTTAATTAATGTTTAAGTAGCTTCAGTCCTGTGGTGAGACCTGCTTCAGTGCTTGAGACCTGCACCATGTGCAAGCTTTGCATTTAGGCTCATACTTGACACAAGTGAGATCAGTCAAGAACTGTCAACCAAATGGACATTTCTCATGTCCAGCAGGCCTGTGAGTCTGTGTGCAGTTTGCATGGTGAAACCATATTGAATGTTTGCAACCATAGGCAAGAAGAGTGGGACCTCCAAGAGGAGGAGGTGGACTAATCCAGTCTGGCTCACTCCCAGTCAGTCTATGTAGTGCTGGGAGTACGGATCAGCTATGCTATTAAGCAGCACTTACCACTGGCTCACTGATGCCTAATTTGGGTTTCCTCTTGACCCCAGAGCTTCAAATCTCATCCTTCTTTCATTCCAAACATGTTCTGAGGGCTGAATTTTCCAGGTGAACTGAGAGTGACTGCCTTTGATATTAAAAATGAAGTCATTGATACAACCTGATGTCAATAGATGTTAAGGGGAGAGCTTTCCAATGGTTAGAATCACACAAGGTTGTGGTTGTCAGAAGTCAATCATTACGGCCATCACTGCAGGAGCTCCTTAGGGCAGCTTTGTTCGTCAGCTTAATCATAAGTTTGATATTTGCTGATGATGACCAATGGTCAATTTCATTTACACCACCTCAGCAAATTGAAGCAGTCCATGCCTGCATTCAGCAAGGCCTCGACAGTAATCAACCATCTGCTGATAATTGGTATTTAGCATTTGTACTACGTGTGCCAACAAGTGTCTAACCACCTATCAGAAGCTCAGCTGGACCAGCTGCATAAATATTATGGCTAAAAAGCTTAAAAAGACGTGAGACTGTGTATCCTGTGGTGAATGGCTCATGTTATGGGTCCCAAAAGTCCCAAGAGTGTGAACATTCTCCGCTTGCTTGGATGATTGTAACTTCAACAACTCTCAAGAAACTAAACACAATTCAAAATCAAGCAACTATATGACAGATATCTTATTATCAAGTCAAATATTAATGTGCAATGTGCACTATCACCAAAATGCACTGATGTTACTCAATTTGGCTACTCTAAAAATCATCTCCTAAAATGACAACCTCCAGCCATAAGAAGAGCAGGGGCATTAGGCAAACTGGAATATCACCCTCCATCCTGATTCAGAAAATGAATCACCAGTCCATTGACTTTGCTGGATCTAAGTCCTGGAACTCTTTCTCCAAGAATACTGTAGAAGATCCTTCAGGAGAAGAAGTGCTATGTTTCAGAAGGATGTTCACTGCCACCTTTTTGGTGAAATTGACCCTCAAGGATGCAGGTAATGCCATTGTCGAGGAGGCAATCGCTGGGGTGAGTGTCTGGGACACAACAGACTGCAGGCCAGTTTACATTGCCAAGGTGGCCATTGCTGGGGTGTCTGGGGTACGTCAGACTGCAGGCCAGATTAAAGCGTTGAGGCCCAATAGCTGAAAACAAGCGGGTGTTTTTCTCCACTGCTGTGCCAATTTACAAACTGAATAGATAAAAATGTCAAGACCAGAGAGTAGGAAACGAACTGATATTCAGCCTCTCCACTCCACTCTGATTTAAACATTGAGCCAGATTAATGCACTGAGGACCAAGTGCCAGGTGTTCTTCTCTAGACCAGTCAAGGTCCCCCACTTGAGCCTACCTCATCTGCACGTGTTCGAGCCAGCTCTTTCCCTTCTTGCCACTACCATCAGGTGAGAGAAACTGGATCTTGGGTCCGTTGCTGCCAGCTTTACCAGCAGTTATTGCCCTGCAGCCATTGGGCTCCTGGACTTGCTTCACTTGCCTCAGTGCTGAATTGAGTCCGCAGCTGTGCACTCACTTTCCGAGATTCTCATAGTCTAAGTATATTTGTTTACCTGATTTGTTCCTTCCTTCACTCATTGAATGTTTATCAGTTTTTGCAGTGTGTGCATATTTTTTGTGGATTCTATTGTGTTTCTTTATCTTGTGAGTGCCTGCAAGAAGATGAATACATACAATACTTTGATGATAAAGTTCTTTGAACGTTTTCAATGGATATTGCCAATAAATGCCAACTTTGTTGGCCTTGACCTCTTCCTGATGAGTACACAAATAAAATGCTTGTGCATGTGCTGTGCCTTGAGGGACCAGACACGTGCAAAGGAAGGAAAACATCCTCAAACTAACCAGCAGTCCAGGCAGCATCAATGGAAAAGAGTAAACTGTCGAATCTTCACTCTTTTCCACAGACACTGCCTGGCCTGCTGGGTTCCTTCAGCATTTTGTGTGTGTTGCTTTGGATTTCCAGTGTTTGTGATATATCCCCAATATACCGTTCTCCTGAAAAGAGAAATAAAAAAAAAAGATGGTTCAGGTGAGACCAAAAAAGATGAAGAAAATCACGCAGGTGAATTGGACCAACTGGATTGGTCAGCATGTACTTTTTGTGCTAAAGGTCCTGTTTCTATGCTGAATAACTCTACGACTCTTTCAGTCTTGTCACATCTATAGAGTCATAAAGTCATAACGTAGAGAATTAGTGTCTTGGGCTCTACATGTTTGTGCTGCCATCAACCACCTACTTGTACACTAACATGAAAAACTTAGAAAACATACAGCACAGTACAGCCTCTTCAGCCCACAAAGCTGTGACGAATATGTCCCTACCTTAGAACTACTTGGGCTTTACCCATAGCCCGCTATTCTTCTGAGCTCCAAGTACCTATCCAGGAGTCTCTTAAAAGGCCCTATTGTATCGCCTCCACCACCGCCGCTGGCAGCTCATTTCACGCACTCACCACTCTCTGTGTGAAAGAAAAATTTACCCCTGACATTTCCTCTGTACCTACTTCCAAGCACCTTAAAACAATGCCCGCTTGTGCTAACCATTTCAGTCCTGGGGAAAAGCATCTGACATATCCACACAGTCAATGCCTCTCATTATCTTGTACACCTCTATCAAGTCACCTCTCATCCTCCATCGCCCCAAGGAGAAAAGGCCGAGTTCACTCAACCTATTCTCATAAGGCATGCTCCCCAATCCAGGCAATGTCCTTGTAAACCTCCACTGCATCCTTTCTATGGTTTCCACGTCCTTCCTGTACTGAGGCAAGCAGAATTGAGCACAGTACTCCAAGTGGGGTCTGACCAGGGTCCTATATAGCTGCAACATTACTTCTCGGCTCCTAAATTCAATCCCATGATTGATGAAGGCCAATACTCTGTATGCCTTCTTAACCACAGAGTCAACCTGCGTAGCAGCTTTGAGTGTCCTATGGACTCAGACCCCAAGATTCCTCTAATCCTCTACACTGCCAAGGGTCTTACCACTAATACTATATTCTACCATCATATTTGACCTACCAAAATGAACCACTTCACACTTATCTGGGTTGAACTCCATCTACCACTTCTCAGCCCAGTTTTGCATCCTATCAATGTCCCATTGTAATCTCTGACAGCCCTCCACACTATCCACAACACCCCCAACCTTTGTGTCATCAGCAAATTTACTAACCCATCCCTCCACTTCCTCATCCAGGTCATTTATAAAAATCACAAAGAGTAGGGGTCCCAGAACAGATCCCTGAGGCACACCACTGGTCACCGGCCTCCATGCAGAATATGATCCATCTACAACCACTCTTTGCCTTCTGTGAGCAAGCTAGCTTGGATCCACAAAGCAACGTCCGCTTGGATTCCATGCCTCCTTACTTTCTCAATACATCTTGCATGGGGTACCTTATCAAATGCCTTGCTAAAATCCATGTACACTACAGCTACAGCTCTACCTTCATCAATGTGCTTCGTCACATCCTCAAAAATGCCACCTTAATCCACTTTATGCTTCCAACAGCCCTGTCAGCTGCCCCAGATTCTACCATTCACTTTCACAAAAGGGACAATTTACAGCAGCCAATTAACCAAACAACCAAAATATCTTTGTGATTTGAGATGAAAATAGAGCTGTGAAGGAAGCCCACCAAGTTAAAGAGAAAATATGCAAACTCCACAAAGAGTATGCAAGGTCAGGAATGAACCCTGGTTTCTGGAGTGGTGAAGTGACCTGGGCCTCTTGAAATTCTACCAAGTGTGACTTAAAGCAGACCCTAAGGCTCAGATTGCCCAGGTGTAATTTGTAGATTAGTGAGTGTGTTTGTTACTTGCTTCACTTCCCACTTGCCAAAACCCATCCAGAGTTAAAATGGAGGTCATGGGTAAAGGTTGTTAATGTATGTCTAGACAAATGGTCTGTCCTAACTCGTGTTGTTGCTTGTTTGTAGTTGTGCCAGCTGGAGACATGCATAAGTGATTAATTCAAATTGAGCATAAATATCCTCAGCCTGCTGTTTTTTTGGATAAATGCACAAAGTGGAAGTTTGATATGCCAGTGGCAGTGGAGCCTGTGTTAAGATCCTCACTCTTTTCCCGAGGGGCTTGAATCTGAAACATTGCCACCAATTACAGCTGGGCAAGTAGCATGCAAACGCTTGAGAGATAAGTAGAAGTTTTGTGTGTTATCTTTGAACTGCAGTGTATGAGGACCAGAGCTCTGGAGCATCTGAGAGTTGGGCAATTTAAACCTCTCTTCCAATTTTAGTCAGTGCAAAAGCTAACTTAGGCAATTTTGGCGTGATATGGTTCCTTGATCATCTTCTGGCACTAAAGAGATCTATTTGTTATAACTGGCCTTGCTTCAGAGTTATAAGGTTATAAGGTACAAAGCTATCCAGCTTAACTTCCAAACAGAGTTCTGCCTGCCATAGAAAATGGAAGAATCAGCCAGCCCTGTCAGAATATCTTGCCTCCACTGGCTTTCGCCCATCAGTCACGGTCCACATCCTTTATTACACGAATCCGAATCTGCTGCAGATCAAACCAAGATTTGTGCTGAATGAGCTGGCTTAAAACTTGAATGGCAATCTTTTCCTCTCCTTCTGCAGACCTCCCCACCTCATTCTAATTTGTTCCTTTTCTTCGCTCAAGAACTGAAAGTAACTTGTGTTTCTAATTATTGAAATGGCTGCTACACAAACAATCTGCGGCTCAACTCAGCTGCTTGGAAATCCATCTGGTCTGCAATAAGAAAACTAATTCACAGTTCTTCTGCAATGCTTCATGTCAGTCTGTCAGAATCGTGATTTGGATCACAATCACAGCACAAGCATGTTTTCACTGGGGACATCTTCCTCATAAGGGAAGGAACTTTGGCCCAGCACTTTGCAAGCAAGCAGATCTTTGATCATTCAGTATAACTGTGCCTGATCTTTTACATCAAGGTATAACATTTTATGACACTCACTCATTTGATTCCCTGAATATCTAAATGTATATTGATTTCTGTCATAAATATTCTCACTGACTGTGCCCCCACAGTTTACATGACTAGGGGAATAGAATGGTTCCTCTTATAGGGTGACAATAATTATTCTGTTATCTGTGTTCAAATCTGAGACTGTGACTGGAGTTCCACACCCCAGGCATGAGAAACAATATCTGTATTTGTCCTGTAGGAATTTTGTATCTTTCAATGAGATCACCACTAACTCTTCGAAGTCCTTCTATGCTCTCAGTAGGATTAAACATTTCCCTTAGATTAAACTTCTCCTTCATAGAAAGCCTGATAAACCATTACTGCATACACGAAGAAATATGCAGATGCTGGAAATTCAAGCAACGCACACAAAATGCTGGTGGAACACATCAGGTCAGACAGCATTTATAGGAAGAAGTACAGTCAACGTTTTCTGACGAAGGGTCTCGGCCTGAAATGTTGACTGTGCTTCTTCTTATAGATGCTGTCTGGCCTGCTGCGTTCCACCAGCATCTTGTGTGTGTTGCAACCGTTATTGCACTCTCTGTTTTACAAGTATACCCTTCTTTGAAGCAGCTTTTAAGATACCAGACTAATGCTCTTGAGTTAAACCAACCAGTACAGTTATAACATTTATATTCAGTTAATAAACTCGCATAAAAATCCCAAGATGTAAATACTGAAGACCACAATGCGAATGTATGGTTATAAAATTCTTTCTCATCCAACAGGATTGGAAATTTGCCATCCTTACTTCTATGTTTCTCTATGTTTTTCCAGATGCTTAAACTCTGAAATGACTGAGCAAGCCAGGATCAAGAATAATTGGGAATGAGCAATCTGTTAGCACAACAGTCAACACTGCTGTCTCGCAGATCTATAGACCTGGCTTTGACCCAGACCCCTTAGGTGGTATCACTATGAAATTGCATATTTGCAGTTTTTTGCCAGGTAATCTGTTTTCCTCTCCTATCTGAAAGAAAGGCTTGTAGGCTGTTAGCTACTGACGCTGTTAATATAGGTAAGGAGCAATGAAAAAATTCAAACATGCAGTGATGGTAAGTTGTAAATCTACAGGGAAATACAGGGAGGGACAATGGGGCACATGGGATTGACCAGCTGGGAGCCAGCAGGGAACCAATGGAACCCTCACAAAATACTGAAGGAACTCAGCAGGCCAGGCAACATCAATAGAAAAGAGTAAACAGTCAATGTTCAAGCCGAGACCCTTCAACAGGACTGGAGAGGAAGGGGAAAAGTCAGAGTAAGAAGGTAGGGGGAGGGGAGGAAGAAGTACAAGGTGACGGATGACGGGTGAAGTAAAGAGCTGGGAAGTTGATTGGTGAAGGAGATAAAGGGTTGCAGGAGGGGGAATTTGATAGGAGAGGTTTGAAGACCATGTAAGAAAGAGAGAAAGGGGAGGGGGAGGTGATGGGCAGGTAAAATGATAAGGTGAGAGGAGGAAATGGGAATTGGGGGGGGGTGTGGATTGTCAGAAGTTAGAGAAATCAATGTCCATGCCATCAGGTTGGAGGCTACCCAGACAGAACCAATGGCCTGAGTAGTCTCCCTCTTGTTATAATAAATGAGTACATACTGGTCTTTTCAGATCTTGAAAAAAATACTAAATTAAATAAAAGAGACCTGTGCACAACCAATGTCTGTAGACATTGTAACTCAAGGAGAAGTCTTGCCACACACTTCTTTACTTTTCTTTATCAATCTTTTTATTAATTTTAAAGAAGTACATATATACAAAAAAGAGGAGGATTATCTCAGATAGCTATATCAATAACAATATTTATAAAAGGTAAGATAAACATTATCAAGATCACACATAGTATTGATCTAATAGTTTATAATAAAAAATAATACACTCAATTCTCCTCTTATCATTTCATAAAAAGAAAAAAGATAAAGAAACTTCTATAATTTTATATATAGAAAAAACACTATTCTCTATAAACAAAAACAAAAAATAATAAAAAAAATAAAAAGAAAAAAGAAGGGATGGGGCAGCCTATATTGAGAATAAAGAAAAAAGAAAAACTTTCTGATCAAATCCAAAGTTGCAAGAAAGAACTAGAAGAGCAATAAATCAAACCATTTATTGAATAAAAGGTCGCCAGGTTTCTTCAAATTTAAAGGATGTATCAAATGTCCGTCTTCTTATTTTCTCTAAACTTAGACAGGACATAATGGAGGAAAGCCAATAAAAAACAGTAGGTGGATTAGAGTCCTTCCATTTAAGCAAAATGGCTCTCCTAGCCAATAAAGTTGTAAAAGCTATCATCCGTGAGCGGAAACAGGAACATATCCTGCTTCCGGTGGAACGATCCCAAAAACTGCTGTAAATAATTTCGGTTGTAGGTCCAAATTCAAAACTTTTGATAAAGTTTTAAAAACATCTTTCCAAAAATCATCCATCTTGATACAAGACCAAAACATATGAGTTAAAGTAGCCGTCTCATTATTACATCGGTCGCAAATGGGATTAATATTGGGAAAAATACAGGCTAATTTATCCTTTAAAGTATGTGCCCAATGTACTACCTTGAACTGTATCAAGGAATGCTGGGCACAAATAGATGAGGTATTTACCAAATGAAAAATCTTATCCCACTGATTATCTGAAAGTGACTCTCGAAATTCCAATTCCCACGTACCTTTAATTTTATTGTGAGATACCTTTCGCAAATTCAATAACCATTTATAAATTATAGCTATCAGTCCTTTTTAAAATGGTTTAACCTGAAAAAGAGTATCTATCATATTGGGTGGATAAGCAGAGGGAAAATTTGGAAGGAAACTGCAGAAAAAATTCCCAATTTGTAAATATCTAGAAAAGTGTGCATAAGGTAAGTCATATTTGTCCAATAACTGAGTGAAAGACATTAAACAATCCCCCATAAACAAATCTAAAGAAGTTATTATTCTTTTGGTTTTCCAAATTAAAAAGGTCTGATCGGAAATTGATGGTTTTAAAAAAAATTAGGATCGATTTTACTAGAAAGAACAAAATTATTAAACTCAAACAATCTACAAAACTGAAACCAAATTCTTAATGTATGTTTAATAATGGAATTGTGGTCTCGATTACCAATCTTAGAAAGCAAAAAAGGAAGAGAAGTTCCCAGTAAAGAGGCCAAAGAATACCCCTTCACTGAGTTTTTTTCCAAATCCACCCATAAAGGACAATCATGTATGTCTGAATAATGAATCCAAAATGAAGCATATCGAATATTAATTGCCCAGTAAAACATACTCTATACTTCTCATCACAAATCCTTTGCAATATGATGCAATATAGTATTTGCATTCTTACAGTCAAAAAAGCATGCAGACTTGCAGTGATTTGTGTGCATAGACAATCGTATCCTGAGCATCAACACTGTTTAAATAAAATAACTTTCTGTTTTGCTATTAAAGTGGATGACCTCATGTTTTCCACATTAGGTGGCCCCCGTTTTCCGAACGTTCGCTTTATGACACCTCGCTGTTACGAAAGACCTACATTAGTTACCCGTTTTTGCTAACAGAAGGTGTTTTCACTGTTACGAGAAAAGGCAGCGTGCACCCGAACAGACAAACTCCTCCCCCGGAACTGCATTCTAGCTGCCATTGCTTAAACACGTGCTTTATCTTGATTTATTTTGTGCATCCTTTACCAAAATGAGTTCTAAGGTATTGGAAAAGCCTAAAAGAGCTCGTAAGGGTGTTACACTTAGCATAAAACTAGATGATTAAGTGTTTCGATCGTGGTGAATGACTGTTGGTTCTGCTCGTAGCAAAGTGGTCTCTCTTAGTTGGTATCCAATAATGGATGAAATGGAAAGTCTATTGCTTGAGTGGATTGATGGGTGTACAAAGCATGGTGTTCTGTTAAATTTTCTTATACTTAAGGAGAAATCAGTCAGTCTTTTTAATAAGCTGAAACACAAAGCACTGGACGATGGTGATGAAAGTGTTGTGAAAGTGGAATTTAAAGGTAGTCATGGGTGGTTTGATCGGTTTCTGAGGCAAAGGCAGCTTCATAGTTTAATGTTTACTGGAGAGAGTGCTTCGGCTGATACTGAAGCTGCTGAAAAGTTCCCAGCAGAACTGAAGAAAATAATTACAGAAGGTGGTTATTCGTATAAGCAAGTGGTTAGCTGTGACGAAGCTGTAATTTATTGGAGTCTTCCCGATTCCGGTAAGTGAAACTACACTGTACATACATTATTTCTACTTTATATAGGCTGTGTATTTTTATGTGTTATTTGGTATGAATTGGCAGATTCGTAGCTTAAAGGTTACTGGAGATAGCATTTCTGCCGAGAGCGCTTCCGTCGAGAGTGCTGCCGTGAGATTTTCGCTGCGCTAGACAGTGCTGCAGAAAAGTATTTCTACTTTATATAGGCTGTGTATTTATCATATCATTCCTGCTTTTACTATATGTTACTGTCATTTTAGGTTTTATGTGTTACTTGGCATGATTTTGTAGGTTTTTTTTGGGTCTGGGAACGCTCAAAAATTTTTCCCCTATTAATAAATGGTAATTGCTTATTTACTTTACGACATTCCAGCTTACGAACTGTTTCATAAGAATGCTCTAACTTTGAATAGCAGGGGAAACCTTGTATATTCATAATCAAAGTCAAGTTTATTTTCATATACTCAGGTACAATGAAAAACTTACTTATAGTGTCATCACATCTGATACACAAGGCAACCTATTTGCCATGTTCCTCATCCATTCACATAGCCTGTCTATATTGTCTTAAAGCCTGTCTGCATCCTTCTCCCCATTTATACCAGCACCTAGATTTGCCCCATCAGCAACTTCATTCAGTTCAGCCATCCTAATCTTGATAAGGATTGTGAACATCTGAGGACTAAGCACCAACCCGTGTGTGCACCGCTGGAGCAAACTCCCAATATCCTTATATTTCTTCTTGTCTGTTAAATTCTCTGTCTAGAACAAGATACTACCTCAACCCTCAATACTCTAATTGTGTTTAATCACCACTTGTGTTGCACCTTATCAGAGAACTTCCATGGTCTTCTGTCCTCTCCTATCAAATTCCCCCTTCTCCAGCCCTCTAGTTCTTTTACCAATCAACTTCCCAACTCTTTACTTCACCCCCCTCCCAATTCCACCTATCATCAACTACCTTGTACTTCTTCTTTCCCTAGCCTCACCTTCTTGACATCTTTTATTCTCCAGTTTGGATAAAGGGTCTTGGGCTGAAACATCAACTCTTTACTCCTTTCAATAGGTGCTCAGTTCCTCCAGCATTTTGTGTGTGTGTTGCTTTGGATTTCCAGCATCTGCAGATTTTCTGGCACTTCTGTGTATTTTGTATTCTGCTTTCTCTTTCAGAGCAGCACAATTGCATCGGTGTTAGAGCCACTGGCTGATAACTCTTGCAGCCTGGGGTTGATCTGACCTCCAGTACGATCTGTAGGGAGTATGCATGTTCTCATTTTGATCGTGTGGGATTCTTCTGAGTGCTCCAGCTTCCTCTCATATTGCAAAGATTTGTGGGTTGGCAGGTTGATTCTTGTTGTTCCTTTTCACGCCATGTGGTACATCGGGTGGCATTTTTGCCATTTGCTTAGCATTTGTTGTTTACAAGGCCATGCTTCTAGCTCAATGCTCAACCCAGCATGGATGGAAAGTGTGAAAGGAGCCGGCCAGATTCAAAATCAGGACCACTCGCCTCGAAGTCCAGTGCGGATGCCACTACAGCACCGGCTGACAAAGATTTGTGGGTTGGGAGGTTGATTGGTCATTGTAAATTGCGCAAGTGAGTTGGTGGTCGGTGAGTGGTAGATTTGTGTGTGTGGGGGAGATGATGAGACTATAGGTGGGGAGGAAGAAAAAAACAGTATTGGTGTAAATGGGAGTTGACAGTTGGCATGATCTCAATGGGCCAAAGGGCCAGATCCATGCTGTGTGCCTGTATAGCTCTTCACTTACCACCCGCTTCTTCCACCTTTGCTTAGTTGATCAATGTTCCAATCATGAACCGTCAACCAAATCAGATTGCTGATGGATTACTCATACCATATGCTGCCTCCAGACTTGTCGGTAAACATGCTGTGATACTAGTGCCCACAATGTATCCTGTTACAGGCAGGTCTTCCTCAGAGATGACTAAGCATCGTTTGGAGACTTGATGAACGCAAGGAATTATTTGTGTTTTCTCTGATGACATAGATTTAGTTAGCCCTGCAACAGGCTAGTTCTATTTCCAAAGGTTCAAAAGTCCTGCACTTTCAGTTGATGAGCATGTTTTCCATTTGGTTAAATACCAACATTAATGCAATGCAATCTGGAAATTATGGTAAAACTCTGATAAGCTTGCATCCAATTAGTCGGAAATCGCAAGGATGAGTTCTTCTGAAGTGATAGTTAGGTGTCCAAAGTGAAAGATTGATGTGCACTCTGGTGCTACTGAATTCACAAAAAATGCTGCAAGTGGTTATTTATTGTGACGTTGTGCACAGCACTGTGGGACGAAGGGCTCTCGAGTTCTATGTACTACATTTAGAGGATGCACTAATCTAATGAATAATTTTACAGAAATCAGATAAACTATCTTTTATTTGTATTTTGGCTAAGAAACCAGAGTGCTGGAGATCTATCAAGGCATGTTCTGTTGAAGCACTTGATCCTGAAAGCACTAACAAACAGCTATGAATCAATACCGCATCACTACTGAATGTCTCCCATCATTACAGTCTCAATAGGTTATCAAAGAATATTTATTGTCAAGTTATGCATACAGAATACAAATCTGAAATTCATCCTCCTGCAAGCACCCACAAAACAAAGAATCACCCATTCAAAGGAAACATCAAATACCCAACGTGTGAAAAAAGAAAAAACTGTGCAAATGGCAAAAGCGAGTGAACAACACGTGGAATATCAAACATCAAAGCAGGAGTCCAGGCGTTGTTCATTTCAGCATCATGCCCTGAGATGACTGCATCGTACAGAGCCAGTCTTCGATCATACTGCTCAAAAAGAGCAAAAAAGAGTAAGCAGAATCCAGAAGCACAGGGAACATGAACATCAAAGTCCTCCGAAATGAATCTACAGTCATGATCCTTGCAATGTGGATCCCAAGACCACTGCATTTTCCTCCAAAAGCAGACAGCAAGAGAGAGTGAGAGCCAGAGAGGAAGACCAGTCAAATGCAGTCAGGTGCTGTTGAACATCTGTCTACACACTGAGGGAGAGGAAGACAGATCAATTGAAGGCAGGCAGCGCTGAACGCCAGCCTGCATGCCTCTTTTGACTTTGTTCAACCTTGCTGAACAGCTCAATCGGAGAGAAGAAATGGAGTCGATCATGGGCTTGCACACTCTCTCCAGGCTTCCAAGCCCCCAGGCCACACACACCTCACTCAATCTCACTGAGCTCTCTCAGAGACAGCAAAGCACCTACCTGATCATTCAATCGGCCTAAAACCATGGCATCAAAATGCAAACCACAAGCTCCATTCGCACACTGCTTCATAGTAGAATCATACCTGAAAGGAGAAGTAAAAGTAGTTTTGTGAACTGTCTGCAGAGCATTTCCATTGGCCATGTTGTTCACTGACTATCTTGATCCTGCGTACATTAACATTTTGTGGGTTCTGTACGGGGCCCTGTGTAAAGGCTACATACGTCATGTCTACCCTGTGTGCTTTCTGCAGACTGTGGAGCTGTTGCTTTACAATTCCAGTGCCCAGGTTTGTCCCTGATCTCCAATATGAGAAGTTTGCATGTTCTCCCTGTGAATCCATAGGTTTCCTCTGGGTGCTCTAGTTTCCTTCCTCATAGTTACCCCTTGTGTGTAGGTGAATAATAGAATTAACGGGACTGTGGGAAGAAAAGATTAGAGTGAAAATGAGCGTGGGAATGAATTGCTCTGTGAAACAACACTGACTTAAAAAGGGCCAAAAAGTTTCCTTGTATTTTACAAGGAAATATGGAAATATAGACAAGGGTATGGTCTTTAAACAGCTTTTACATGTAAGGTCCACAGGATTGAAGCACCCATAGATTAATGGTGGTTACATGCATGAACTGATGGATTCGTACTGGGAGAATGGATTCAAACAGAGTCCTGCACTCAGGAATTTTGCCTATTGAGCAGTAGGAAGGGGCCTAGGGTGCTGCCAGCAGTGGAATCCCATTTACTGCCAATGGCTGTAAAGACAGCTTAGTCCAAATCCCTAAGATTCAACCCAATGGGCAGCGTGGCCAGCAGCCAGGATGGGGAAGGTGGATGAATGTAGATAACAGAGCAGGCTCTTTGCCCGATGTTTCTGCAGAACTAATAAAGTTCATGACACTGAATCCCATTTGACTGCATAATACCCACATCCATTCATTCTCTGAACATTCATGCTCTGACCTTTAATCGTTTTATCTGCCTCCACCACCATTCCTGGCAGAACAGTGCAGACAGCCACCACCCCCTGTGTGAAAAACCCGTCCCACACATTGTTTTCAACTTTTCTCCTCTCACTTTAAATGCACACTCTCTAGTATTAGACATTCTGATCCTCGGTAAAAGTTACTGGCTGTCTACTCTACCTACAGTATCTCTCTGATAATCTTGGAAAAACATCCATCAAATCCCTCTGAGCCTCTTCCACACCAGAGGAAACAATCCTAGTTTGTCTAAACTCTCCTTATGGCACATTCCCTGAAATACAAACGTTTGTAAATGCAGCAGTCTGGTAAACTCTTCTCCAAAGCTTCCACATCCTTCTTATAATGAGATGACCAGAACTGAATGCAATACTCCAGACAGGGCCTAACCAGAGATTCATAAAACTGCTAAATAACCTCCTGACTATTGAATTCAATGCCATGAATAATAAAGACAAGCATGTCTTATGTCTTTTTACCATGAATAAAAGAGTCATGCAAGATGGCAGAGTTTCTTCTCATTGTCAACCTCGGCTTTCACTTTGCAATCCCACTGCAATTCCCATCCATATATATTTGGATCATGGACTCCTCCAGGCTGCAGAAAAACAGGTGACCTGGGAGTCTGTGAACTAGCCTAAAATATCATTCCGTTGCACTGCTTGGAGTAACTTTGCACCTTACAGCTCACTGGGACACCAGGTCGATCTCTTCATGAGAAAGGACTTCCTCTGCTTTCCTTCAGTAAGGACATGGCCACATCCACCTGCAGCATTGCTGACCCCCCCACCCCCCACCCCCCAGTGTGCTGGTAAAGACAGACTGCACCAGTCTGCTACTTTTGGGCTTTCCCCTACACAATACAGAACTTTGCATAAATCACAAGCACTTTCACTTGCTCAGTATTGGAATTAGTTTACTTTTGTCACATGTACTGAGAGACAGGGAAATGCCTGTATTTCACACTATTCATATCAAATCATTACACAGTGTATTGAGGAAGAACAAGGTAAAACAAAAAATAACAATACAGAATAAACTGTAGCAGCTACAGAAAAAGTGCAATGTAGGCAAGCAAGTAAGTGGAAGATCATAGCAAGTTAGATTGTCAGGTCAAGAGTCCTACAGTAGGGTAAAAGCTAATCTTGAACCTGGAGGCTTATGCTTTCAGGCTTTTGTATCTTCTGGTTGGTGGTAAAGGGGTGAAGAGAGAATGTGCAGGAGGATGCAATCTTTGATTATGCTTGCTGCTTTACTGGGGCAATGAGATGTATAGACAGAGTACATTGAGATGTGCTGAGCTGTGTCTGCAAGTCTCTGCAGTTTCTTGTGCATTTTTCTGTTGCCATTCAAAGGTGTTATGAATCCAGATAGAATTGTTTCTATGGTGCATTGATAAATATTTGTAAGGGTCAAGGTGGACATGCCAGATTTATTTAGCCTCTTGAGGATGTAGAGATGTTGGTGAGCCTCTTTGGCTGTGACCTCTATAACTAGATTAGATCATGCTGTTACTGATGTTCATTTCAAGGAACTTGAAGCTCCTATCCCTCTCACCCTTAATTCCCCTTCCAGATGTCAATGACCAGCTCCTTAGTGTTATTGACGTTGAGGAAAAGGGTGTTGTCATGACACCATGTTACAAAGCTCTCTATCGCCTTTCTGTACTCCAAATCATTGTTATTTGAGATATGGACCACCATGTTGGTATCACCTGCAAACTTATAGATTGCAAGAAGTGTTGCTGCCTATCCTTGCTTATTATGGTCTATTGGTCATGAAGTCAAGGATCCAGTTGCAGAAGGAAGCATTGAAATCCAGGGTTCAGTGTTTTGTGATGAGTTTGCTTGGAATGATAGTTTTGAAGGCGGAGCTGTGGTCATGAAACAATAGTCTGACATAGATGTCTTTACTGTCCAGCTGTTCCAGAGATGAATGTAGGACCAGAGAGATGGCTTCTGCTGTAGATCTATGTAAAAATCTAAATATATAAGTAATCTCTCCTCTTGGAAAAAATACAGGCTAGGTACATAGTGAAGCTCCTTCTACACTGTCACATTGCACCAGCCCTGGGTTGGAACAGGTCAGGTGGGAAATCCTGCTTTGCAGGAGCTGAGCCTCCTCATCTCCTGCATGAATATTACCTGTCACCATGACAACAAATACCTAAACTCTAAGAAATACAACAGATCATTTGGAGCTGCTTGGAATGACCTGGAGGCCAGGAAGTTCAGTGTGAGAGTAACATTGACTTCAAAAACTAGGGCATAAAACATTACAGTACAGTACAGGCCCTTTGGCCCATGATATTATGCTGACCTTTAACCTTCTCTAAGACCAATTTATTCCTTACCTCCTACATAACCCTCTGTTTTCTTATCATCTGCCGTATACGCATATCTGAGAGTTTCTTAAGTGTTTCCAATATATCTGCTGCTACCACCACCCCTGGCAAGGCATTCCCCACATCTACACTCTCTGTGTATAAAAAAAACCTCTAACATCCCCCCCATAATTTCCTCCGATCACATTAAAATTCTTCCCACTTGTACTGGCAATTTCCATCCTGGGAGAATGTCTCTGGCTGTCTACTTGATCT
This sequence comes from Mobula hypostoma, assembly GCF_963921235.1. Taxonomy (NCBI): domain Eukaryota; kingdom Metazoa; phylum Chordata; class Chondrichthyes; order Myliobatiformes; family Myliobatidae; genus Mobula; species Mobula hypostoma. Next base: position 89,947,297 of record NC_086100.1, on the reverse strand, counting down.
ATGCCTCTTACAATCTCATTAAACTCTCATCCTCCTTTACTCCAAAGAGAAAAGCACTAGCTTACTCAACCTATCCTCATAAGACATACTCTCTGCACCTTCTCTAAAGTTTCCACATCCTTCCGGTAATGAGGTGACCAGAGCTGAGCACACTATTCCAGATATGGTGTAACCAGGATTTTATAGAGCTGCAACATAACCTTGTGGCTCTTGAACTCAATCCTCCTACTAATGTAGGTCAACAGGCTATACACCTTCTGAACAACCCTTTCAACTTGAATTTGATGACAATATAGTCTCAGTACAAACATGTAGGTTGAACAATGCTCACAGAAAGTAACCAGTCTCTGTTATGCCTGATTTGGAAAGAGTTCATTACCCCTTGAGCAGGAGATTGTGTTCTTGAGCATCCAGTAGGAAAGGGCCCCTGAACTTGGTCCCTACTTGTCCTCCTTCCTTGAGCACTTGCCTACATCCTTGCTGCCTCTGATGCTTTTCCTGCAGCCCTAGCTCACTCAACATACCCTTTGGGATGTTCCCATAGAAGTCCCCATTATGATGGAAACTTTAAGAATGAAGCAACCCAAAGCTTCAGTGGCAAATATAATCAAGAATCCTTGGTTCAGCAGATTGTAGAACTTTGAAAAAGGTACGTGAGATATTCTTTGAATTGCATGACTGCGTAGCATACAGCCGTGAGATATTTGATCTCCTTAGATGACCAATGAGTGCCCCAAGCTCAGACCAAAGTGATTAATTTTTGTCCCAGTTACCCTTCAGATATGTGCTGGAGAAGGAATGATGTTATTGTGCAGATGAAAACTAGCTTCCTCAGATTCCCTCTAAATCTTGATACTCTGCACATATCAATCACATTCTCTACAATTCCAAGGAAAGTACTCTATCTCAGCGAATACCCAGATGAATCTCTTCTACACCTTCTCTGTGCATTCAGAGACTTCATGTGACCAGAATTGCAAAGCATGGTCTAATCATGATCATTTTTCCAGCAACATCCCTGTTCTTACGTACGTATATTCTGCACCCCAACTAATAAAGGCAAGTATTTTTTTAGGCAAGTATTTTTTCTTTCCATGTACCAAAAGAGTGACTGTTAAAAGTGTGACACTCCACTTGCATTTTACACTTGCAACAAAGGAAGAAGCAAACACTGCATCAAATCAGCAAAGAAACAAGAATTAAAGGGTTCCCACTGGCACAGTAATTAGTTGCTCCACAGAGGGCAGAATTCTCCAAATGCTCGTTCCAAGATGAGTCTACTTCTCTTGGCTCTGATCCACTCATGCTCTGGGACAAACCATCGCACGCGGGATTCCTGACAAATCTAATATACCTCTACTCAGTGGAATTCAGAAGAATAACGGGTGACCTCAATGAAACCTATCAAATGTTGAAAGGCCTTGATAGAGTGGATGTGGAGAGGACGTTTCCTATGGTAGGGGAGTCTACAGCTTTGGAGGGATGTCCTTTTAAAATGGAGACAAGGAGGATTTTCTTTAGCCAGAGAGTGGCAGATATGTGGAATTCATTACCACAGGAGGCTCTGGAGGCCAAGTCATTTGGTATATTTAAGGCAGAATTTGATAGATTCTTGATTAATCAGGGATGAAGGGATACGGGGAGAAGGCAGAAGATTGGGGTTGAGAAGGGAAAATGATCAGCCAAGATGAAGTGGCAGAGCAGAGTCAATGGGCAAGATGGCCTAATTCTACACTATATCTTATGGCCTTATAATGTCCCCTCTCCACCCCTTCTCCCCCACCACCATGCGCATGTGAAATATCACCAGTATTTCACTGGGTTGCATAAACGCAGCACACAGGGTCAGCTTGGCACCCCTGAATACTGTTGGATGGCAGGGAATTCTTTATTTCAAAGTTGAAGTGGTTTCCTGGGGCATCATGGAGTCATCCTAAATGACCCGGGAGCCATAAGCCGAAGGCTGCTGTCTGATGGGAGACTGAAGGCCTAAGGTGCCCAAGTTTGAACCCTTCTTGTCATCTGAGGTGTCCCATGAAGGACAGAAACTGCAGCAAAAGCTTCCAAAATAGCAGGAGCTGACAGAAAGAAAGTGCCTGGAATTGCTCATCCCCAGATACGTGCAAATCTCCCATACAGCACTCCTTCAACCACAATTCCTCAGCTATCATTTTAAATTTAAAAAGCAACAACCATAAATTACCAGCAATGAATGTTGTTTAAATAATATGTTCTCAGGCCAAAGAGGAGCATAAATCTCATCATTAACAGTTCCCTACATTATTAAATTCTGGCCTCAATATGGTGCAGCGAATTTAATGGGAAAATGATGTATAAATGCATCTATTTCATAAAACTTACAGAGAGGTTAAAGGTCAGCTGCTGATTTCACAAGGTCATTACTGGAGTAGCATAATTCATCCACCAACTTCCGATGCTTTTCATCAAAATTTTTCCTCAGTCAGATGATTTAAAGGAATAAATTTCAAAGGTGGAACGCAAAACATTGCTGTTACTACATTACATGTTTAGTGTTGTGGCGCAGCAATTAAAATCCAGGTACAATCCTGCAGCTAGCCATGGATTACCAGGCAATTTGCACTCTGACAACAGAGAGAATATTAAACTCTTCCCACCGACCCAGCACATTTTTTTTCCTGCAATGACCTTTGAGCACGGGACAGATCGTTCGTTTTGAATCCAGTCATCTCTTGACTTTATTACAAAGGATAAACTGATGCTCTGCATCCCTCTTTGTCAGTGATCTATTCATGTCCTCATTGTTTCAAACAGTAACATGTTACTGTTTTATTTCTGTTTGTAGAACACTGAAAACATACATACAGGTTTCTTCACTTAGATCTTCACAGGGTTCATCAGTATGAAACATTGTGCAGTTCTTTTTCTGTCAGAATCGTAGAGTCACGTAGCACAGTAACAGGCCCATCAGCCTAACTGCTCCCTGCCAAACAAGTTTTCCATCTAAGCTAGTCCTATTTGACCACATTTGACCCATATCTTTCTAATCCTTTTCTTTCCATATATCTGTCCAAGTACCTTATAATTATTGTTATTGTATTTGCCTTAATTGCTTAGTCTGGCAACTTGTTCCATATACTGACCATTCTTTGGGTGAAAAAGTTCTCCCACTGGTTCCTATTAAATCTCTCCACTCTCACATTGAATCTATGCCCTCTAGTTCTTGATTCATCAAGCCTGGAAAAAGATCTGTGTGTGTTGACCCAATCTATGCTCCTCATGATCTTACTCATCTCTATAATATTACCTCTCACTCTCCTACACACCATTGAAAAAAGTTCAAACCTGCTCAAGCTCTCTCCATAACTCAATCCCTCTAATCCCGAGAATACCTTTATAAACCTTCTTTGCACTCTTTTCAGTTTAAAGGGAACCTTCCTTTAGAAAGGTGACCACAATATTCCAAATATGGCCACATTGATGTTTTGTACAACAACAACATAGAATACCAACCATTATACTCAGAAACACACACAAAATGCTGGAGGAACTCAGCAGGCCAGCGGCACCTGTGGAAGCAGCAAGCAGTCAATGTTTTGGGCTGAGTCCTGATGAATGACCTTGGCCTGAAATGTCGACTGTTCATTCATTTCCATAGATGCTGCCTGGCCTGCTGAGTTCCTCCAGCTTTTTGTGTGTGTTGCTTTGGATTTTTGGCATCTGCAGGTTTTCTTGTGTTTGTGATACACTATACCCAGTACCCTGATGAAGGCCAATGTCTTCTTCACCTCCCTGTCTACCTGCAGTACCACTCTCAGGGAACTATGTACTTGTATTCCTCGGTCCCTCTATTCCAAATGTAATACTCCACCGGGCCCTACTGTTTAATGAGACACTCTATCTTCATTTGCCTTTCCAAAATGCAACATCACACACATATCCAAATTAAACTCCATATGCCATTCCTCAACCCGCTTTTCCAACAGATCAAGGTCCCTCCGTAAATTCTCATAACCACCTTCATTGTCAACCTCTATTCTAGTGTCAACTGCAAGCTTACTACCTATTCCATGTACATTCCCATCCAAATCATTGATATATTCTTGCCATTATCATTGAACAGCAGCAAGTTTTGTTTCTCGAATTTGAAACAACTCTGATCCTGTACAGAACTGGAGAAGGAACAAAGTGGAGATTATTGGAAAAATCCAACAGTTGGGAAATAAAGCTACCACAGGGCTGTAGGGTTCCTGCTTCCTTGCTGAAAGACTGGTAAAACAGCCATGAATATCTGAAAAAATTTTGTAGAATCACAGCCTGTGACGATGTTTCAGAGTTTTCATCATTACTCGGCCAAAGTTATAAATGATGAACAGGAAATGCGAAAAAAAAACAATCACAACCATGGTGCCTTGTCACAGGATGTCTTTGAGATGGTGGTGAGTGGGCAGTGAGAGCTGCTGTGGGGAGCAGGAACATGTTGAGGATCAGAGGATGCAGCAAGTGGAGGATAGGATGCAGATGTGGTCCCTGAGACAAGTTGAAGTAATAAAATACAAAGTTCATCAAGGAAGACAAAGACTTGGTTCACTGAATTGGTAAAGAAGAATCCCGTGGACCCTGAGGAGGAGAAATATTGGCCTTGGCATGGTTGAAGGTTACAGGCTTTGGAATCCTGAAGAAAGATACTGATCACTGAGGAACTTCCTTCAATTCAAGGGATAATAGTTTCTTGCATTTCACCTGTATTCTAACATTCTCTGTATTCTCTGTTTCTCCTTAAATGGGTGATAATTACTGCCTTCCAGTCTAAGGGAATTGTTCTAGATTCTATAAACTGATTACTCCACCATCACCAAAGCATTCTCCATTCATTCATTTCTCCAATTCTAATTTTCACAAACTGTAATTTCTTTCAGCTCCCAGCAAACTCTGGTAAATGTTCACTCAAACAGAAGGAAATCTGCAGATGCTGGAATTTCAAACAACACACATAAAAGTTGCTGGTGAATGCAGCAGGCCAGGCAGCATCTATAGGAAAAGGTACAGTTGATGTTTTGGGCTGAGACCCTTCATCAGGACTAACTGAAAGAAGAGCTAGTAAGAGATTTGAAAGTGGGAGGGAGAGGGGGAAATCCAAAATGATAGGAGAAGACAGGAGGGGGAGGGATGGAACCAAGAGCTGGACAGTTGATTGGCAAAAGAGTTATGAGAGGATCATGGGACAGGAGGCCCAGGGAGAAAGAAAAAGGGGGAGGGGCAAAAACCAGTGGGCAAGGGGTATAGTGAGTGGGACAGAGGGAGAAAAAGCAGAGAGAGAAAAAGAATGTGTGTATATAAATAAATAACGGATGGGGTACGAGAGGGAGGTGGGGCATTAGCGGAAGTTTGAGAAGTCGATGTTCATGCCATCAGGTAGGAGGCTACCCAGGTGGAATATAAGGTGTTGTTCCTCCAACCTGAGTGTGACTTCATCTTTACAGTAGAGAAGGCCATGGATAGACATGTTAGAATGGGAATGGGATGTGGAATTAAAATGTGTGGCCACTGGAAGATCTTGCTTTCTCTGGCGGACAGAGCGTAGGTGTTCAGCGAAACGATCTCCCAGTCTGTGTCGGGTCTTGCCAATATATAGAAGGCCACATCGGGAGCACCGGACGCAGTATATCACCCCAGCCGACTCACAGGTGAAGTGTCACCTCACCTGGAAGGACTGTCTCGACTGGGTTGATAATTCCACCACAGAAGAATGGTCCTCTTTGTTGTGGTCACAGTCGATGACTTCTAAAGAATTTCAGAGTACAACGGGAAGGTTGATGGCATCAGCTCACCTGAAGACTCAAATCTCTCCCTCCCTCTCCATCACTATTCAACTATGTACCACGAACTGAACTGAACTTTACTCATCATTATAAGACTATCTATTTACCCCTAGATTTGAAGAAGCTTGGCCCTTGTGGCTACGGGGGTCAGGGGGTATGGAGGGAAGGCTGGGGCGGGGTTCTGAGTTGGAGGATCAGCCATGATCATAATAAATGGCGGTGCAGGCTCGAAGGGCCGAATGGCCTACTCTTGCACCTATTTTCTATGTTTTTCTATGTTTCTATATATTTCCACACTTATATATAAAATCATTGCTAACCTGTTTGATATATCTGCATTTATATTACTGTATTGCACAGTTACTAATAAATACCATTAGTTAACAGCAATACTGGACTCCAAAGTGTTTTCCATTTCTGTTGGATCTTTAACCTGTCACGGGGTACGTGATAGAACCCAAGCCTCGTCATGTGCTAGCCATGAAGAACCCAAGCCATAAAGTGCCCAAGCCATGTCCAGTCCTGTAGCCAGGTCATGTCCTCACCTGATTCCGGGGTCCGAGCCTGAGTCAAGACCCAGGTTCTGGGTCCTTATCCAGTCTCCAGCTCGGAGTCCATGCCCAGGCTCCTAGTTCCCAGTTCCTTGTCCTGGTCCTGCTTGCCTAGCCAATGTCCTATCCCAAGTCTGTGTTCTTGTCCCAGCTCCTAGTCTGCATCCAGTCATGTCCCTAACTCTAGTCCTAGTCCTGTTTCTAGTACGTCAGTGTCTGTGTCTTGCATTTGGGTCCACTCTCATCGCCCCCGTATGACAGAACAGTCCAGCCAGACTTGGACCCAGCGACACAGACACTGTCGTTAAACTCTCACCATCCAGGGTCCCCTCTTGTTGAATATCCCACCCACCTGGGTCGCTGACAATCCTGGCAGGCCTGTTGGTCGCCAGGAGACTCCCATGGGGGGTGGTGGTGGTATTGTCATGGTCCTGTCCGTAAAGTCTGCATTCCGGTTCTCGGATCAGTCTATTGATCCTTATTCCAGGTTTTCCGGTTTTCCTTTGTTCTGTTGGGTGCTCTAATTGAGGCATATGATTCTCGTTTGGGCAGACACATAAATACTTCCGGAGATCAGGGCTTGTCTGCAGGATTGTTCCTGTCCAAACCCTCTGTCTGAATCCCTTCTCTGCCCCTTCTTCCAAAGGCCTTGCCCTGCAAACAGTGTCTGAAGCCTTGCCTTGCCTTGCCTTGCCTTGCCTTGCCTTGCCTTGCCTTGCCTTGCCTTGCCTTGTCTTGCCTTGCCTGTAACCCTTGCATGCAACCTTTGCCTGCACCACTGTCAAGTTCAACTGCTGGAGCAAGATAAGGAACTGTCTATTGTTGTTTTGAACTGTTCGTGTCCACGCCTTCGCTAGGTAGATCTGGCCGTTTGCTGCTACTTTGAGTGGAGAACTGTCTCAGTTCTGTGTACAAATCCTGGCCCTATGTCCTGTTTCCAAGGAGGGTTCCTGGCTCTGTGTTCTATGTTCCAGTCTCTCAAGATTACCAAGGCTCTGCGTTCCAGTCTCCCTTGACCAAGCCAAGGCTTCGTCTTCTCGTCCTGTCCATGTGCCTCGCCCAGCCCAGGAGCACCTCTCCCAGCCCGTTGCTGGGGTTCCCTCGTCCTGTCCAAGCCACGTCCAAGAACCTCGTCCTGTCCAAGCCACGTCCAAGAACCTCGTCCTGTCCAAGCCACGTCCAAGAACCTCGTCCTGTCCAAGTCAAGGCTTCGTGTCCCTGTCTTGTCCATGTGCTTCATCCTGTGCTGGAGTTCTCTCGTCTTGCCCAGGAGCCTCTCGTTCCATCCTGTAGCCCAGGACCACGTCATGTCTTCGCCTAGTTCAGGAGTCCGAGCCTGAGTCAAGACCCTGGTTCTGGGTCCTTGTCCAGTCTCTGGTTTGGAGTTCAAACCCAAGCCTCGTCATGTGCTACCCATGAAGAACCCAAGCCATGAAGTACCCAGTCCTGTAGCAACGTCATGTCCTTGCTTGATTCCGGGGTCCGAGCCTGAGTCAGACCCAGGTTCTGGGTCCTTGACCGGTCTTCGGCTCGGAGTTCAAACCTTTGGCTCCTAGTTCCTAATTCCTTGTCCTGGCCCTGCTTGCCTAGCCAATATCCTAGCCCAAGTTTGTGTTCTTGTCCTAGCTCTCTGGTCAAGTTCTGTTCCTAGTACTTCAGTGTCTGTATCTTGCATTTGGGTCCACTCCCAGCGCCCCCCTTATGACAACCTCAGGTGTGTCAATAAAGTTTTGTTTTCCTCCTCTAAATTCCAGAAGATACAATTCTTGACTGCCCAGCCTTTACACACAAGACTGCCCACCCATTCTAGTAAACCTTCTCTAAATTGCTATGGTCAGGCACACTCTGCGCTGTATGGGGCCTCTCTAATCTGCTGGTAGATTCCACCCCTTGTGAAATTATTCTTTGGTACAAGTTGAAAGAAATGGTGTCCCCCAGTGACATGTAACTAGCAAATTTGAGCAATTGGCTAGTACAGCTGTAGAGAGACACGAGGGACTGCAGATGCTAGAATCTGGAGCAGAAACAAACTGTTGGAGGAACTCAACAGATCAGGCAGTATCTGTGGAGGGAAATGGATGTTTGGTGTTTCTGGTCAAGGGGGTCTTGACCATTCTAATGCCTCCACGGATGCTACCCGACCCACTGAATTCCTCCAGCATCTTGACCATTCCATAGATGCTACCTGACCCACTGAGTTCCTCCAGCATCTTGTTTCCAGTCCATCAAAATTTCTAGCCCAAAGCTGGCTTTATGAAATAGTTGTTTGGAATGTTGAAGATGCTACCCTGTAATGAGATTGAATCAAGATTCTGGAGAGATTTTATATCAAGCATATTGATTAACAATCTTCCTGTATATAAACAGCAGGATCCCCTTTTAATTTGACCAGAACCTGTATTTTTAAAAATAAGGATAAATTACTTTTGTGCAAGAGTTCTCCAATAAATGTAAAATTAATAGTAATTCTTTGATAAATATTGGCTAAGGGTCAAAAATAACAAAGCTTAGAAATGGTCAACTATTACTTAGTTCTTACACATGATATTTAAGATTTCTGGACAATTAGTTATTTAATATTTAACCCAGTCTGGTTAATGGCATAAAGCTGTATCCAGCTTGGAAAGAATGCCTTCAGGATTCACTGACCTGTATTAGAATTGCATTCACGAAGAGTCGTGGAGAACTACAGAAGAGAAACAGATCCTTGGGCCCATTTAATCCACCCATCCATTTACACTAACTCTATATTAATACAATTTCCTTCTTTTTCTCCACATTCCCATCCACCAGGAGTATTATAGGTAAGGGTGATGAACTTCAAAGAAGATCAGAACATTGTGCCATAATGTTGAGGCCATTACAGAGACTTGGTTGAGATAGGTGATTAATATTCCAGGATTTCAATGTTTTAGAAAAGATGGACGAAGTGATAAAATGTAGGGGATGGGATCTAGGGTGCAGAGCTGCAGTATTCATCAGGAACAATAGCACAGATTCACTCAGAGGGGACATAATGGAGGGTTTATCCATTGAGTTTATATGGGTATAACTCAAAAATAAGAAAGGTGCAATCACTCTGATGGGATTACACAGGAATAGAAGCAGCAGGGCTGCCATTGTGGATGACTTCAACTTTCCTAATATAGGCTGGGACCTCCTCAGTTCAAGAAGTTTAGGTAGGACAAAATTTCTTAGATGTATTCGGGAAGGTTTCATAAATCAAAATGTGGACAGTCCAACAAGAGGAATGACTATACAGCATCTGTTGGGGAATGAACTTGGTCAGGTGACTAATCATTCAGTAGGAGAACAGTGATTACACCTCCTGAAATTTCAAGATAGCGATAGATTAGAATAACTGGACCTTGAGGAAGAGTAGAGCAGGGTAACATGAGAGTATTAGGCAGGAACAGGGGAGAATTAATTGTGAACAGCTGTTTCAGGGCAAATCTACATCTGATGCGTGGAAGGTGTTTAAGGACAAACTGCACAGAATAAAGGACAGGTATGTTCCAGTAAGAAGGAAAGACAAGGATAATGAGGATAAGAGAACCTTGGATGTCGAGAGACGTGGTGAATTTCGTCAAAAAGGAAAAGGGAAATGTATATACGGTATAGGAAGCTAATATCAACCAGAGCTCAAGGATTATAAAGAAGCCTGAAAAGAACTCAAGAAGGGAATTAGGAATGCCAGTTCTTGAAAAGTCCTTGACAAGTAAAATTAAAAAGAATCCCAAAGCATTGAATACCTATATCAAGAATAAGAGGATAACTGGGGAACAGGTAGGACCAGTCAAGGGTAAGGGAGACAAAATATGCTTGGAGGCAGAGGATGTGAGTGTAGACCTAAATGAAATCTTTGCATCAGTATTTAAGAGGTAGAAGGACATGCAGCATAAGGATATCAGTGTGAATCGAGCTAATTTGCTAGTGTGTTTTGAGATAAAGATGGAGGTTGTGTGGGAGGTAATGTGGGGGTAGTATAGGACATTGTGTAAGCAGAAAGGCATTTGATTACTAATTTATTTAGAGTCATAGAGGAGTACAATGCAGATATAGGCCCTTCAGCCCATCTAGTCCATGTTGAAACCACTTAAACTGCTTACTTACATTGATCTGCACTGGGATCATAGCCCTCAATACCCCTAACATCCATGTACCTATCCAAACTCTGCTTAAACTTTGAAATCAAGCTCACATGCACCACTTGTGCTGTCAGCTCATTCCACACTCTCACGACCCTCTGAGTGAAGAAGTTTCCCTTCAGGTTCCCCTTAAACTCTTCACTTTTCACTCTTAACCCATGACCTCTAGTTGTAGTCCCTACCAACCTCAGTTGAAAAAGCCTGCTTGCATTGACCCTATCTATATCCCTCATGACTTTCTGTACCTCTATCAAATCTCCTCTCTGCCTTGTACATTCTAAAGAATACAGTCCTAACCCGTTCAATCTTTCCTGATAACTCCAGACCTGGAAACATCCTTGTCAGTTTCCTCTCTACTGGTTCAAACTTGATTACATATTTTCTGTAGGGAGTTGACCACAACGGCACACAATACTCCAAATTAAGCCTGACCAACATCTTATACAACTTCAACATAACATCCCATCTCCTGTACTCAGTACATTGATTTATGAAGGTCAACATGTCAAAAGCTTTCTTTACGATCCTATCTATGCGTGATGCCACTTACAATGAATTACGGACCTGTATTCCCAGATCCCTTTGTTCTACCACACTCCTCAGTGCCCTACTGTTCACTGTGTTAGACCTACCCTGGTTAGTCCTTCAGAAGTGCAACATCTCGCACTTGTCTGCATTAAATTCCATCTGCCAAATTTCCGTCAATTTTTCCAGCTGATGCAGATCCCTCTGCAAGCCATGATAACCTTCCTCACTGCCCACTACATCCCAATCTTGGTGTCATCTGCAAATTTGCTGATCCAGTTAACCACATTATCATCCAGATCTTTGATACAGATGACAAACAACACAGGACCCAACACCGATCCCTGTGGCACTCCACTAGTCACAGGCCTCTACTAGTCACTAGTCACAATTAGTTTAGCACAACTTTATGGGCCAGAATGGTCCTGTGCTGTACTGTTCTATGAACTATGTACGTCATGGGCACATCCCACTCTACCATCAATGGCACCTATGTACATCATGGGCGCATCCCACTCTACCATCAATAGCACCTATGTACGTCATGGGCACATCCCACTCTACCATCAATGGCACCTATGTACATCATGGGCGCATCCCACTCTACCATCAATAGCACCTATGTACGTCATGGGCACATCCCACTCTACCATCAATGGCACCTATGTACATCATGGGCGCATCCCACACTACCATCAATAGCACCTATGTACGTCATGGGCACATCCCACTCTACCATCAATGGCACCTATGTACATCATGGGCGCATCCCACACTACCATCAATAGCACCTATGTACGTCATGGGCACATCCCACTCTACCATCAATGGCACCTATGTACGTCATGGGCACATCCCACTCTACCATCAATAGCACCTATGTACATCATGGGCACATCCCACTCTACCATCAATAGCACCTATGTACATCATGGGCGCATCCCACACTACCATCAATAGCACCTATGTACGTCATGGGCACATCCCACTCTACCATCAATGGCACCTATGTACGTCATGGGCACATCCCACTCTACCATCAATAGCACCTATGTACATCATGGGCACCTCTCACTCTATCATCAATAGCACCTACAGAAGGAACTGGCTCAAAAAGGCCCAATTTATTAGGCACACCTGACCACCAGCTTATTTATGCAGATATTTAATCAGCCAATCAGATGGCAGCAAATCAATATATAAAAAATGCAGACATGTTTAAGAGGTTTAGCTGTTGTTCAACAAATATCAGAATAAGGAAGAAATAGGATCTAAGTGACTTTGACCGTTGAATGATTGTTGGTGCCAGGTGGGCTGGTTTGAGTATCTCAGAAACTACTGATCTCCTGGGATTTTCATACACAACAGTCTCTAGAGTTTATGGAAAATGGTGCAGAGAAAATAATCATACAGAAAGTGGCAATTCTGTGGATGCAAATGCCTTGTTAATTAGAGAGGTCAGAGGAGAACTTCTAGACTGGTTCAAGCTGAGAGGAAGGTGATAGTATCCAAAATAGCACGTTGCAACTGTGGTGTACAGTAGAGCATCTCTAAATGCATAACACATCATGCTTTGTAGTGGATGCACTACAGCAGCAAGGACAGTGAACACACAGGAGGTACCTAATAAAACATAGAAACATAGAAAATAGGTGCAGGAGTAGGCCATTCGGCCCTTCGAGCCTGCACCGCAATTTATTATGATCATGGCTGATCATCCAACTCAGAACCCTGCACCAACCTTCCCTCAATACCCTCTGATCCCCCTAGCCACAAGGGCCATATCTAACTCGCTCTTAAATATAGCCAATGAACTGGCCTCAACTGTTTCCTGTGGCAGAGAATTCCACAGATTCACCACTCTCTGTGTGAAGAAGTTTTTCCTAATCTCAGTCCTAAAAGGCTTCGCCTTTATCCTCAAACTGTGACCCCTTGTTCTGGACTTCCCCAACATCGGGAACAACCTTCCTGCATCTAGCCTGTCCAATCCCTTTAGGATTTTATACGTTTCAATCAGATCCCCCCTCAATCTTCTAAATTCCAACGAGTACAAGCCTAGTTCATCCAGTCTTTCTTCATATGAAAGTCCTGCCATCCCAGGAATCAATCTGGTGAACCTTCTTTGTACTCCCTCTATGGCAAGGATGTCTTTCCTCAGATTAGGGGACCAAAACTGCACACAATACTCCAGGTGTGGTCTCACCAAGGCCTTGTACAACAGCAGTAGTACCTCCCTGCTCCTGTACTCGAATCCTCTCGCTATAAATGCCAGCATACCATTCACCTTTTTCACCGCCTGCTGTACCTGCATGCCCACTTTCAATGACTGGTGTATAATGACACCCAGGTCTCATTGCACCTCCCCTTTTCCTAATCGGCCACCATTCAGATAATAATCTGTTTTCCTATTTTTGCCACCAAAGTGGATAACTTCACATTTATTCACATTAAATTGCATCTGTCATGAATTTGCCCACTCACCAAACCTATCCAAGTCACCCTGCATCCTCTTAGCATCCTCCTCACAGCTAACACTGCCACCCAGCTTCATGTCTGTAGGGCACCTACATTTGTCTTAATCAATTTTTTTCTTTTTACATATCTATAAAAGCTTTTACAGTCAGTTTTTATGTTCTCTGCCAGTTTTCTCTCATAATCTTTTTTCCCCTTCCTAATTAAGCCCTTTGTCCTCCTCTGCTGAACTCTGAATTTCTCCCAGTCCTCAGGTGAGCCACTTTTTCTGGCTAATTTGTATGCTTCTTCTTTGGAACTGATACTATCCCTAATTTCTCTTGTCAGCCACGGGTGCACTACCTTCCTTGATTTATTCTTTTGCCAAACTGGGATGAACAATTGTTGTAGTTCATCCATGCAATCTTTAAATGCTTGCCATTGCATATCCACCGTCAATCTTTTAAGTGTCAATTGCAAGTCTATCTTAGCTAATTCACGTCTCATACCTTCAAAGTTACCCCTCTTTAAGTTCAGAACCTCTGTTTCTGAATTAACTATGTCACTCTCCATCTTAATGAAGAATTCCACCATATTATGGTCACTCTTACCCAAGGGACCTCTCACGACAAGATTGCTAATTAACCCTTCCTCATTGCTCAAAACCCAGTCTAGAATAGCCTGCTCTCTAGTTGGTTCCTCTACATGTTGGTTCAAAAAACCATCCCGCATACATTCCAAGAAATCCTCTTCCTCAGCACCTTTACCAATTTGGTTCACCCAATCTACATGTAGATTGAAGTCACCCATTATAACTGCTGTTCCTTTATTGCACACATTTCTAATTTCTTGTTTAATACCATCCCCGACCTCACGCCTACTGTTAGGTGGCCTGTACACAACTCCCACCAGCGTTTTCTGCCCCTTAGTGTTATGCAGCTCTACCCATATGGATTCCACATCTTCCCGGCTTATGTCCTTCCTTTCTATTGCGCTAATCTCATCTTTAACCAGCAACGCCACCCCACCTCCTTTTCTTTCATGTCTATCCCTCCCGAATATTGAATATCCCTGAACGTTGAGCTCCCATCCTTGGTCACCCTAGAGCCATGTCTCTGTGATCCCAACTATATCATAATCATTAATAACAATCTGCACTTTCAATTCATCCACCTTGTTACGAATGCTCCTGTCATTGACACACAAAGCCTTCAGGCGCTCTTTTACAACTCTCTTAGCCCTTATACAATTATGTTGAAAAGTGGCCCTTTTTGATGCTTGCCCTGGATTTGTCGGCCTGCCACTTTTACTTTTCTCCTTAGTACTTTTTGCTTCTACCCTCACTTTCCACCCCTCTGTCTCTCTGCACTGGTTCCCATCCCCCTGTTGTGAACTAACCTCCTCTCGCCTAGCCTCTTTAATTTGATTCCCACCCCCCAACCATTCTGGTTTAAAGTCACCTCAGTAGCCCTCGCTAATCTCCCTGCCAGGATATTGGTCCCCCTAGGATTCAAGTGTAACCCGTCCTTTTTGTACAGGTCATGCCTGCGCCAAAAGCGGTCCCAATGATCCAAAAACTTGAATCCCTGCCTCCTGCTCCAATCCTTCAGCCACGCATTTATCCTCCATCTCATCACATTCCTACTCTCACTGTCGCGTGGCACAGGCAGTAATCCCGAGATTACTACCTTTGTAGTCCTTTTTCTCAACTCCCTTCCTAGCTCCCTATATTCTCCTTTCAGGACCTCTTCCCTTTTCCTACCTATGTCACTGGTACCTATATGTACCACGATCTCTGGCTCCTCACCCTCCCACTTCAGGATATCTTGGACACGATCAGAGATATCCCGGACCCTGGCACCAGGGAGGCAAACTACCATCCGGGTCTCTGGACTGCGTTCACAGAATTGCCTATCTGACCCCCTTACTATTGAGTCCCTATCACAACTGCCCTCCTCTTCCTTTCCCTACCCTTCTGAGCTACAGGGCCGGACCCTGTACCGGAGGCATGGCCACTGTCACTTCCCCCAGGTAAGCTGTCCCCCCAAACAGTACTCAAACAGGAGTACCTATTGTTAAGGGGCACAGCCACCGGGGTACTCTCTATTGCATGACTCTTCCCCTTCCCCATCCTAACCGTGACCCACTGGTCTGCCTCCCGTGGCCACTGAGTGCAATATCCAATATCCCCACCAACTAGGCCATATCATCTTCTTGCATCTGCTATCTGGTAGGAGGTGCAGAACGTTGAAGTCCCAGACCACCAGGTTCCAGACCTGTTCAACCATTCAGTTCGAAAACCAACTGGCAACAGATTATCAGAATCAGAATCAGGTTTATTATCACCGGCATGTGACGTGAAATTTGTTAACTTCGCAGCAGCAGTTCAATGCAATACATAATCTAGTAGAGAGAGAAAAATATAGTAATAAATAAAATAAAACATAATAATAAATAAACAGTAAATCAATCATGTATATTGAATAGATTTTTTAAAATGTGCAAAAACAGAAATACTGTATTTTAAAAAAAGTGAGGTAGTGCTCATGGGTTCAATGTCCATTTAGGAATTGAATGGCAGAGGGGAAAAAGCTGTTCCTGAATTGCTGAGTGTGCGTCTTCAGGCTTTTGTACCTCCTACCTGAGTTTAGCAAGATCATAGAACCATAAAACATTACAGCACAGAAACAGGCCTTTTGGCCCTTCTTGACTATGCGGAATCATTTTTCTGCCTAGTCCCACTGACCTGCACCTGGACCATATCCCTCCATACACCTCTCATCCATGTACCTGTCCAAGTTTTTCTTAAATGTTAAAAGTGAGCCCACATTTACCGCTTCATCTGGCAGCTCATTCCACACTCCCACCACTTTCTGTGGGAAGAAGACCCCCCCCCCATGTTCCCTTTAAACTTTTCCCCCTTCACCCATAACCCATGTCCTCGGGTTTTTTTCTCCCCTAGCCTCAGTGGAAAAAGCCTGCTTGCATTCATTCTATCTATACCCATCATAATTTTATATACCTCTATCAAATCTCCCCTCATTCTTCTACGCTCCAGGGAATAAAGTCCTAACCTATTCAACCTTTCTCTGTAACTCAGTTTCTCAAGTCCCGGTAACAACCTTGTAAACCTTCTCTGCACGCTTTCAACCTTATTGATATCCTTCGTGTAATTTGACTATGAACACTTTGACCACTTTGCACTGAAATAGATTTTTTTTGTTCTAATTTGTTTTCTTTCAAAAATTCTGTAGAAATCATGTTTAATCATGTTTTTTCTTGTGAATAACCCCAGCTTCATTAATAACATTGCAGAGACCATTTCAATTCCTTTCAATTCATTAACCAGGTGCAATGAAAACTTACTGGCAGCACCATCACAAGCACATAGCTGGTTAATGAATTGAAAGGAACTAAAATGCTTTCCGCAATGTTATTAATGAAATCGGGCCAGTCCAAATATGCATATTGTTAATGAATAAGTATTGTTGCCACAATAATGCAGTGTTGGTCATTGAGAAACTGTAACTTTGTAATGACGTCCATAATCATAGTTAGTTAACATAGTCACTGCACTGGAATGTGTGAATTCATTTTATTTAGAGATGCAGTACAGCGCCAGGCCCAACAAGCCTGCACCACCCAATTACACTCATGTGACCAATCCATCTACTAATCTGTACATCTTTGGAATGTGGGAGGAAAGCGGAGAACCTGGAGGAAATCCATGAGGTCATGGTGTGAACGCATAGACCCCTCATAGATAGCGACAGCAATGAACCTGGTACCCTAGCGCTGTAAAAGCATTATGCTAAACGGTAAGCTGCAGTGAGAGATGAGTGATGATCCAGTGAGAGATGCTCATGGTCGTCAAACACTTCACACCCCTTGGTGGTACTGAGATTTGTTTTTGATAATTGCCTTCAAGCGATACTGAGATGATTTTGCCACATACGGAATGTGATTTATGCAGAATCAGATTTATTATCACTAACACGGTGTGAAATTTGTTTATTTGAGGCAGCTCTACAGTGCAAGAGATAAAAATAAATTAATTACTGAAATAAATAATAGAAACAAAGAAAATAGGTGCAGGAGTAGGCCATTCAGCCCTTCGAGCCTGCACTGCCATTTATTATGATCATGGCTGATCATCCAACTCAGAACCCCGCCCCAGCCTTCCCTCCATACCCCCTGACCCCCGTAGCCACAAGGGCCATATCTAACTCCCTCTTAAATATAGCCAATGAACTGGCCTCAACTGTTTCCTGTGGCAGAGAATTCCACAGATTCACCACTCTCTGTGTGAAGAAGTTTTTCCTAATCTCGGTCCTAAAAGGCTTCCCCTCTATCCTCAAAATGTGGCCCCTCATTCTGGACTTCCCCAACATCGGGAACAATCTTCCTGCATCTAGCCTGTCCAATCCCTTTAGGATCTTATATGTTTCAATCAGATCCCCCCTCAATCTTCTAAATTCCAATGAGTACAAACCCAGTTCATCCAGTCTTTCTTCATATGAAAGTCCTGCCATCCCAGGAATCAATCTGGTGAACCTTCTTTGTATTCCCTCTAAGGCAAGGATGTCTTTCCTCAGATTAGGGGACCAAAACTGCACACAATACTCCAGGTGTGGTCTCACCAAGGCCTTGTACAACTGCAGTAGTACCTCCCTGCTCCTGTATTCGAATCCTCTCGCTATAAATGCCAGCATACCATTCACCTTTTTCACCGCCTGCTGTACCTGCATGCCCACTTTCAATGACTGGTGTATAATGACACCCAGGTCTCATTGCACCTCCCCTTTTCCTAATTGGCCACCATTCAGATAATAATCTGTTTTCCTATTTTTGCCACCAAAGTGGATAACTTCACATTTATACACATTAAATTGCATCTGCCATGAATTTGCCCACTCACCAAACCTATCCAAGTCACCCTGCATCCTCTTAGCACCCTCCTCACAGCTAACACTGCCACCCAGCTTCGTGTCATCCGCAAACTTGGAGATGCTGCATTTAATTCCCTCATCCAAGTCATTAATATATATTGTAAACAACTGGCGTCCCAGCACTGAGCCTTGCGGTACCCCACTAGTCACCGCCTGCCATTCTGAAAAGGTCCCGTTTATTCCCACTCTTTGCTTCCTGTCTGCTAACCAATTCTCCACCCACACCAATACCTTACCCCCAATACTGTGTGCTTTAAGTTTGCACACTAATCTCCTGTGTGGGACCTTGTCAAAAGCCTTTTGAAAATCCAAATATACCACATCCACTGGTTCTCCCCTATCCACTCTACTAGTTACATCCTCAAAAAATTCTTTGAGATTCCTCAGAAATGATTTTCCTTTCACAAATCCATGCTGACTTTGTCCGATCATTTCACCGCTTTCCAAATGTGCTGTTATCACATCCTTGATTACTGACTCTAGCAGTTTCCCCACCACCGACGTTAGGCTAACCGGTCTATAATTCCCCGGTTTCTCTCTCCCTCCTTTTTTAAGAAGTGGAGTTACATTAGCCACCCTCCAATCCTCAGGAACTAGTCCAGAATCTAACGAGTTTTGAAAAATTATCACTAATGCATCCACTATTTCTTGGGCTACTTCCTTAAGCACTCTAGGATGCAGACCATCTGGCCCTGGGATTTATCTGCCTTCAATCCCTTCAATTGACCTAACACCACTTCCCTACTAACATGTATTTCGCTCAGTTCCTCCATCTCACTGGACCCTCTGTCCCCTACTATTTCTGGAAGATTATTTTTGTCCTCCTTAGTGAAGACAGAACCAAAGTAATTATTCAATTGGTCTGCCATGTCCTTGCTCCCCATAATCAATTCACCTGTTTCTGTCTGCAGGGGACCTACATTTGTCTTTACCAGTCTTTTCCTTTTTACATATCTATAAAAGCTTTTACAGTCAGTTTTTATGTTCCCTGCCAGTTTTCTCTCATAATCTTTTTTCCCCTTCCTAATTAAGCCCTTTGTCCTCCTCTGCTGAACTCTGAATATCTCCCAGTCCTCAGGTGAGCCACTTTTTCTGGCTAATTTGTATGCTTCTTCTTTGGAATTGATACTATCCCTAATTTCTCTTGTCAGCCACGGGTGCACTACCTTCCTTGATTTATTCTTTTGCCAAACTGGGATGAACAATTGTTGTAGTTCATCCATGCAATCCTTAAATGCTTGCCATTGCATATCCACCGTCAATCCTTTAAGTGTCATTTGTCAGTCTATCTTAGCTAATTCACGTCTCATACCTTCAAAGTTACCCCTCTTTAAGTTCAGAACCTTTGTTTCTGATTTAACTATGTCACTCTCCATCTTAATGAAGAATTCCACCATATTGTGGTCACTCTTACCCAAGGGGCCTCTCACGACAAGATTGCTAATTAACCCTTCCTCATTGCTCAAAACCCAGTCCAGAATAACCTGCTCTCTAGTTGGTTCCTCGACATGTTGGTTCAAAAAACCATCCCGCATACATTCCAAGAAATCCTCTTCCTCAGCACCTTTATCAATTTGGTTCACCCAATCTACATGTAGATTGAAGTCACCCATTATAACTGCTGTTCCTTTATTGCACACATTTCTAATTTCCTGTTTAATACCATCTCCGACCTCACTACTACTGTTAGGTGGTCTGTACACAACTCCCACCAGCGTCTTCTGCCCCTTAGTGTTATGCAGCTCTACCCATATCGATTCCACATCTTCACGGCTTATGTCCTTTCTTTCTATTGCGTTAATCTCTTCTTTAACCAGCAACGCCACCCCACCTCCCCTTCCTTCATGTCTATCCCTCCTGAATATTGAATATCCCTGAACGTTGAGCTCCCATCCCTGGTCACCCTGGAACCATGTCTCTGTGATCCCAACTATATCATAATCATTAATAACAATCTGCACTTTCAATTCATCCACCTTATTACGAATGCTCCTTGCATTGACACACAAAGCCTTCAGGCGCTCTTTTACAACTCTGTTAGCCCTTATACAATTATGTTGAAAAGTGGCCCTTTTTAATGCTTGCCCTGGATTTGTCGGCCTGCCACTTTTACTTTTCTCCTTAGTACTTTTTGCTTCTACCCTCACTTTCCACCCCTCTGTCTCTCTGCACTGGTTCCCATCCCCCTGTTGTGAACTAACCTCCTCACGCCTAGCCTCTTTAATTTGATTCCCACCCCCCAACAATTCTAGTTTAAAGTCACAGACAAATTATAGTTTATAGTGCAGACAAATGAATAATGAAGTGGTGTTAATGGAACATTCAGAAATCTGGTGATGGAAGGAAAAGAATCTGTTTCTAAATCATTGACTATGAGTCTTCAGGCTCCTGTACCTCCTCCCTGATGGTAGTAATGAGAAGAGGGCGTGTCCCAGATGGTGATGTTCCAAATAATGATGGATGCTACCTCTTGAATAATTCCACTATGTTGGGGAGGAGCTGGCTAAGTCTATAATACTTTGAAGCTTCTTATGATCCAATGCATTGGGGGAATCCATGTCAGCTGTGGTATAACCAGTTGGAATGCTTTCCATTTTACAGCCATTAAAATTTGTGATTAATTGACATTGGGTCAACATGCTACAAATGCAGAGAACTTATGGAATTTCCTCTACATTAAGTCTATCTCATAATGCATAAGGTTTCCTGAATGTTGTATGGACTCTAACCTCTCATCAATGCAAACCTGCTGATGTATCAACAAGGCAAACATGTTGCCAGACTCATATGATGACATGTCCTCTTCTCATTGTTACTGTCAAGAAGGAGGTACAGAAGCATGAAGGCTCACACTCAGCAATTCAGGAACAGCTTCTTTCCCTCTACCATCTGATTTCTGAATGGACATTGAACCCATGAACACTACCTCACTACTCTTTTATCTCTTTCTTTGCATTACCTATTTAATTTGACTATTTAAGATACACATATCTATACTTACTGTAATTCACAGATTCTTTCTACATTTATCATGTATTGTATTGTACTGCTGCTGCTAAGTTAACAAATTTCATGACACATGCTGGTGATATCAAACCTGGTTCTGATCAAGCCAAACATTGTTATAACTGGTGTCTGCAAATGTACTCTTTCAGCAGCAACTCTTAGATGTCTGCTAGGAACATGAATCTAGACCAATTTTTTCCTTAGAGACATAGAGCCATAGAGCATTACAGCATAGAAACATGCCCTTTGGTCCATCTAGTCCGTGCTGACCTGTTTTTCTGCCTAGTTCCATCTGCCTGCACCTGGACCCATAGCTCGCCTTACCCCTCTCATCTATACTCCTATCCAAACCTCTCTTAAATATTAGAATTTAACCTCCATCCACCAGTTCCACTGGAAGCTCATTCTACACTCACATGATCTCTGAGTGAAGCAATTCTCCCTCAATTTCTCCATAAATATTTCACCTTTCACCCTTAACCTATGACTTCTATTTTTTTTATTTGGAGACACTGCATAGAATAGGCCCAGCAACCCACCTATTAGTGCTAGCCTAATCACAAAATGATTTACTATGACCAATTACCTACTAATTGAGAGAATTTACAAACTCCTTACATGCAGTGCAGCAGGAACTGAACTCTGAACTCCAGAATGCCGTAACCACTATACTACCGTGGCACCTGGTAGTTCCAGTCTCACCCAGCCTTAAGGGAAAAGGCTGCGCATGTGCATGGTTCATCATTCACAATAATGATTCAGATGATAATGTGGTAGAATGGATGACAGAATTTGTGGATTACACTAAGATTGGGGCATAATAGAAAGCTTGCAGTGCGATCTGGACCAGCTGAGAAAATGGCCTGAAGTACTACCGATAGATTTTAATGAAGACAAGTATGAAGTGTTACATTTTGGCAGGACAAACTATGGGTTGGATGCCAGTGATGGTAGAACAAAGGAATCTGGGAAGATAGATCTATAATTGGTTGAAAGTAACGACATGATTAGATAAGGTCATAAAGAAAGTGTTCAGGACTCCAGAGGCACAGTTTGTTTTACATGAACATCACTTCCTGTATGTAAGCTGCTTTTTATGTCA
This sequence comes from Mobula hypostoma, assembly GCF_963921235.1. Lineage (NCBI taxonomy): Eukaryota > Metazoa > Chordata > Chondrichthyes > Myliobatiformes > Myliobatidae > Mobula > Mobula hypostoma. Next base: position 89,924,764 of record NC_086100.1, on the reverse strand, counting down.
TTTCCTGCACAGATTAACTTTGATTCAATTTGAAGCATATTCACCTCCATCCTCTCATTATTTGCCCTTGTGACAGTTTTAGTATATTCAGGCACACAGCAACTCTGTATTGAATTTAATGGGTACTTTACTTATCTTCCTGCAGTTAGAGATCACATTAAAAACCCTGAAGAATGCTCTCCATCTCAGGTGATTTTTGAGAAGTTGCTTAACTCACTGCATAGCTGTATAGATACACAGTGTGAGTGCATTAGAGTTAAAAGGTAATCCTTCTCAAAGGCATCACCTGCGGAGACTGGAGATGCCTTTGATAATGCCAGTTTCCAACTGAAGCAACAGCCATCGCCAAGATCTGAAAGGCAGTTGAGAAAGTGGCTCATTGATTGTGTCTTCACGATGCTTGAGTGAAACTATAATTAGCATAGTTGGAGCACCAGCCTGCACTAGAGTTGAAGCAGCCAGACTGACAGTGGCGAATGCTAAACACGAAGCTGAGATGCAAATGGAGAAAACTGATAGAGACGTGGAGAGAGCATGTATAGAGGCTGTATTATATGGCTCAAGGGGGAGTGTGAAGCTGAGTTTGCCTCAGCAGTGGGAAGCATGTATGAAGCAGCAGCTAACTTAATGTTAAGTCTATAACTGGAAGCAGTCAGGTTTTGCCATCGTAACATCTTACTAAATAATGTATTCAGACGTATGTTGGCAATGAAAGAGACAGTGCTCCAGCTTTACAACGAGAAGCTGTCCACACCACTCAGCCAGCATGTTTTTCTCGTAGTCCGGGTACTGACAATCAAGGGCTGCGGCAGCAAAGATCCAAAACACCCCCTTTTGCAGCTTCATCACAGCAAAGACTTCAATAGTGTTGCCACTGATGCCAATCCCATCTGCACAGACATGGACAGACTGAACTTCCATCTATCCCAGGACACACATTTGGCAAACCAGTCTCCACAATGCTCTCATTCGGGATCTGCAGGTGCATTAGGTTTGGCTTGGTATCTGGCTTGTCGAGACCTAGTCACAGCAGGAATAAAAATACACAACAACCAACCTGCCAATGATCTGTCCTGGAAGTCAAGCTTTTACAGTGCTGTAGACGTCTACATCTCGAACCTCGTGAAGAGCTAGACCTTCTCTGTACATGGCTGAATGGGAAGTCACTGCAACGTACAAGAAGGGTTAGAGCAGTTTACATTAATAATCCAGCTATGGGTTTGCAAATCTTGTGGCAGTGGCTGGACTATTCCTATGGCTCTCTAGAGTGACTCTTCAGCAGACTTGACAACTTTCCAGAGCTCTCACACAAAGAACTGCAGAAGCTACAGGAGCTTCCAGGTCTGTTGTTGGAACTGCAAGCCACAAAAAACAAGGATTACCTACGAGGACTGAGTTTCTTGGACATGGCAAGTGGAATAAACGCTCTACTCAGCAACATGCAAAAACAATGGATAACTGAAAGTGTCAGGTCTAAAATGAAGCATCATGACCTTTTCATTCTTTGTGGAATTCATCTGCACCACTTGGAAATGCGAAATAACCTCAATATTATGCTCTCAACTTTTGGTAACAGGACATTCAAAGAGCAAAAGCATGGGAAACCAGATCCCCTTCTATGGTCAGCAAAACTGAAATAGAAAACTCTATCATGAATCCTCACCCCTTAAGGAAATGCAGAGGATTCAGAAAGGAAAAAAAACATCTGAAGACTGGTGAAAGAGCAGTCAATATGTTTCAAATGTTGTTCTTCAACAGCACACCAAACAAAAGACTGTGAGGCTATCATACACTGCACAGAGTGCAACAGTGACCAGCACATATCAGGGCCAGCACACTGGGCCACTGCCGTTTCCTGCAGGTCTGCAGCAGAGCACGGCGGACAGCCAGCTGAGCATCCATCAGACATAGCTACTTCCTCACACAGGTATGCTGAAAAGGCTTTCAAGGCAAATCCTGCTCGAAAAAATGTCTAGCTAACATCTACCTGAAAGGACGTCCTGAACAAAAAATGAAGACATATGCAATCAGAGCAACATGTTATTAGCAAAATCAACATTCTTTGACATATTCAATATTCATAGTTCTGCTTCCCCAGCCACTCTGAAGACATGTTCTGGAACATCAGAATTTGCTGGAAGAAGAGCCATGGAGGGGAGATATGCTTACTGCTTCCAACCCTCATTGAATACAACCATATTCCCAAGAACAGGTATGAAATTCCAACTGCTGAAGCTGCACACAGTCATTCACAATAAGGCCAAAGCTGACAAGATCACCCCACTTGACTCTTCTGCTGATTCTCCCATTGTTTGGCAGAGAACCCATCCATGCAAATAAAGTCTGTGAACAACTCATGGTCGACACAATGCACCTTATGCTCAATGACTGGACCTGGACCTGGGTTGTGTCATAGTGGCGAAGTCTGCCTCAATGGTGATAATTAGCACACCGTCAGCACATTTAAATTTAATGTCCTAGAGGACACGTGCCCTAGTAAGAGTTAAATCTATATGAAAGATTGTGGGTAAGAAAACCAAACAAGCAGATATACTTACCTTTGCTCAAAGAGATGGAGTCAAACTGGTCTTCTGTCATTTGGAAGATGATTATTGCTTCCATTTGTGACAAGAATACACATAGATTAAGATGTTAGCTGTCCTGTGCTGGCACCAGTGGGATCAGCAGTTGGTCTGCCACCTGTCTTCAGGAGAAACGATCGAATCTGGAAGCGGAGGGGTCATGGTCGGTGACCTCAGATGACATCACAAAGGGCTCGCCCGAAAGCTGACTGCGAAGAATATCGAAGGTCTGTGTGGAAGCTGTTTGAATATTCATTCGTTTTGCTGTCTCTCTCCTTCCCCCCACTGTCCATCTCCCACGGCAGTGATTACTGCGAACTGAACTGAACTAAATTGAACTGAACTTTGCGTCACTTTGAAACTGGTCATTTACCCCTAGACAACGATAGAGATTGATTGATCCTGTTATCTTAATTCTGTGTACATGTGTGTTTATCATTGCTGAACTGTTGCATTTATTATCCTTTTGATTAGAGTACTGTGTTGCTTGTTTCTTTAATAAAACTTCCTTAGTTCTAGTAATCCAGACTCCAACTGACTCCATTTCTGCTGGTTTGGCAACCCAGTTACGAGGTACGTAACATAAGTGGGGTTCTCGTCCGCGATTTTGAATGCTAAATTTGGGATGGAATAAATTGGTTGGGTTAAAATTCCCGAAAGAAAGAAAAGACAAACAGCAGAAATGGAGGTTGAGGGATTTATAAAGGCACCGACCTTGGAGGCATTAGAGGATGCCAGGAAAGCGGAATTGGTAGCTGTGGCCAAACGGTTGAATCTTGCTAAGGGGAAGTCGACAATGAGGAGAGAGGAGATACACAGAGCTATCGTAGAGCACTATGTATCTAAAGGTGTGTTTCCCCAAGGGGAGCTGGAGGTGGTGTCTATTGAAAAACCTGCTGGAGACGCGGTACAAGTGCAGCTTGAAAAACTGAGACTCGAGCACGAGTTCCGGGTACGGCAATTAGAACACGAAGAGAAGCAGTTAGAAAGGCGGGAGAAAGAGAGAGAGTTAGAAAGGCAGGAGAGAGAGAAACAGTTAGAAAGGCAGGAGAGAGAGAAACAGTTAGAAAGGCAGGAGAAAGAGAGAGAGTTAGAAAGGCAGGAGAGAGAGAAACAGTTAGAAGGCAGGAGAGAGAGAGAGAGAGAGAGAGAGACAGTTGGAGCGAGAGGAGAAACAGAGGGAAAGGGAATTCGAGCTGGAGAAGTTAAAGATAAGGGCAGAGCAGGGGCCCGTGCCGAACCAAGGTGAAGGGTTCCGGGCGACCCAGGAGGTTAGGCTGGTTCCCCCATTTGACGATACCGACATGGATCGGTACTTTCTCCATTTCGAAAATGTTGCTACAAGTCAGGACTGGCCGAGGGATAAGTGGGTTGTTTTGCTTCAGAGTGTACTGAAAGGGAAAGCCCAACAAGCTTACTCAGCTTTGTCCGCGGAAGATGCCCAGAGGTACAAGGTGGTGAAAGAGGCCATCCTCAGGATTTATGAGTTGGTCCCGGAGGTATACCGGCAGAGGTTCCGGAATGCGAGGAAGCAGTGGGACCGCACGTATTTAGAGTTTGCCCGTGAGATGCAGACATATTGTGAGCGTTGGTGCGCCTCGAAGGGGGTAGAGGGGGATTATGACAAACTGCTACAGCTGATCCTGATTGAGCAGTTTAAAGGTTGTGTCCCTGAGGGTATGAGACCCTACCTAGATGAGAAAGAGGCAGCCACGTTAGCCGCAACTGCTAAGTTAGCGGATGAGTATGCGTTGACGCATAAAATGAAGTTTGCCCCGAGTAAAGGCTACCAGAAGGGTAGTCAGGACGGCGGGGAGAGTCCGCCGGAAAGTCAGAAAGTAAGCCAGGGACTAGTGAGAAGGATAAGGTAGACCGGGAGCAGTCTGGTAGGAAGTCTCCTGGGGTCGTCTGTTATAATTGCGGGAAAGTCAGACAGTTTGCTTCCAGGTGCTTTGCCCCAAAGAAGGAGACAGGAAAAGGAAAAACGGCGATTTTGACTGGCTGTATCGAGCAGGTAAACGAACCACTAGGAGAGGACAGGTCTGCCAAAGTTCAGGAAGGGCGAAAGAGGTTTATCTCGGCCGGATTGGTGTCAGTGAAGGAGGGGTTAAAACCAGTTCCAGTGCGGATCTGGAGAGACACGGGAGCGCGTCAGTCACTGATACTGAAGAGTGTATTAGAGTTTAGCTCGGAGACCCAGACTGGGGAGGTCAAGGTCTAAGGTACTGGAGAAGGGACAGAGGCAGTCCCTTTGCACCAGATACACTTACAAAGCAACCTGGTCTCTGGACTAGTCACGATCGGGGTGAGGCCCGAATTACCGATGAAAGGCGTGGAAGTCTTGCTCGGTAATGACCTCACCGGGGGAATCGTGTTCCCAGCCGTGAGATTGACAGGTCAGCCTGCCAGCATTGAGGCCCCGCCCATGGACTCACAGGTTCATCACGGGACTGCGGTAGTAAATTTAGCTGAGACGTTTCTGCCAGCCTTGTACGAGAAGGGGGTAGAAAGTGAAAAGAAGGAGTGTAGTGAAACAAGAGGTAGTGAGGGAGCTGAGACAGACTTAGCATTAGCCAGGAAAGAATTTGTGCAGGCGCCGGAGCGAGACGAGGGGCTGATGGTATTGGCGGAGACAGCTCTCTCTGATGCAGAATTAACAAGGGAACCAGTAGGCTATTGTGTGGAGGAGGAAGTGCTAAGGAAGAAAGGGAGACCAAGTACCGTACCCGCAGATGAGGAATGGGGGGTGGTGCAAAAGAGTTATGGGGATGAGATTTTTAACCTGGCCCACAAGGTACCCCTCGGTGGACATATTGAGGTGCTGGAGGAAACAGTTGGTGGAATCATGAAAGAGGTTTACCGGCTGCACCGGAGGAAGGATGTTATCGATTATGGTCGACGCGAACTGAGACGGTCACAGGCTTTTGATATGCTAACAAACCTAGTCGGTGCTAGCGCGGAAATCAATGAAGCTAGGGTCTCCCTGATAAGAGAAAAAAACCATTTTGAAAAGATGAGTATGGTATTGACCAGATGGGAGAAGGCTATTGTTTTGGCCAGCTCTGCTGATAAGGTGTCTCCCTTAATCCCTGAACAAAGCGACTCTTTAGGAGAAGTAATTAAATGACTTGCACACGTGTGTTTGATTGTCCCAAGGCGATGCAAGGAACTGGGACGTTGGGTGTTGTTTGTTACGCAAGGTCAGCCTAGCGAGCAAATTCCTATAGAATGAGTAATTCAGTGACGAAAGGGCTGACAAACACAGAGGTGTGTATTGGCGATGTAATACGGCTGTCTGAAGCCAGCTTGATAGTGAACCTTGAAAAAAATGAGTTCGGCCACACGAAGGTCACTTACCTGGGAATTGTGGTGACACAGGGGCAGCTGGCAGCGATGCAAGCTACAGTGCAGGCTATCCCTGACCTCCCAACCCCGACAGACAAGAGGGTCCTCAGAAGGCTCTTGGAGATGGTGGGGTACTGTAGGAAGTTTTGCAATAACTCTGCGGTTACTACCCCTCCCCCTCCTACTAAGCCCTTGCGAGAGAAAACTAAGTCGGAATGGGACGACCCTTGTTATTGTGGTCCGGGACGAAACCCAATGAGAGGTTACATTGATCGCAATTCATCAGTGTTTTTGGCCACTATGAAGTTTGCTAAGTTGGAGCCTGGTCTAAGGGATTATTAATAACACATATAAAAGGAAAAGAAAATGTGATGGCTGACTGTCTGTCAGGTGTTGACAACTTCAAATTCGCTGTATTAGCCAAATAGCTGATAAAGATGTGTATTTGTGTGTATCAAATAATGTATTCATGTTTGTAATTTTTACCCCGGTAAAAATCCTTAAAGGTGGGAAGTGTGATGAGAATACACATAGATTAAGATGTTAGCTGTCCTGTGCTGGCACCAGTGGGATCGGCAGTTGGTCTGCCACCTGTCTTCAGGAGAAATGATCGAATCTGGAAATGGAGGGGTCACGGTCGGTGACCTCAGAAGACATCACAAAGGGCTCGCCCGAAAGCTGACTGCGAAGAATATCGAAGGTCTGTGTGGAAGCTGTTTGAATATTCATTCGTTTTGCTCTCTCTCTCCTTCCCCCCACTGTCCATCTCCCACGGCAGCGATTACTGCGAACTGAACTGAACTAAATTGAACTGAACTTTGCGTCACTTTGAAACTGGTCATTTACCCCTAGACAACGATAGAGCTTGATTGATCCTGTTATCTTAATTCTGTGTACATGTGTGTTTATCATTGCTGAACTGTTGCATTTATTATCCTTTTGATTAGAGTACTGTGTTGCTTGTTTCTTTAATAAAACTTTCTTAGTTTTAGTAATCCAGACTCCAACTGAGTGATCCATTTCTGCTGGTTTGGCAACCCAGTTACGGGGTATGTAACCCATTGAAGATGAGGTCTTCCTTTGAGTCATGAACAAAGAGCTTAGTAAAGACGAGTAGAACAGTTGGATAGTTCCCCTTCCTTTCTACTCTCCAGGACAACTCCTACCAGACAACAGAGAACAGGTTCTTTGTCATCTCATGTCTCTCAGTCACACATTAAGAAGGAAACCATAAATGAAAGATCATTATGTGGAGTTAATGGAGACTTCGCAGGAGCACACTGTCAGGGCAGTAGAGAGCGCTTTTGATATATTGCCCTTCATAACTCAAAGCATCAAATAGAGCAATTGAAATGTTATATTGAAATTGTACAAGACATTGGTGAGACCAAATTTGGAGTAACATGTGTAGTTGTGGTCACCTACCTACCGGAAATATATCAATAAGATTGAAAGGGTGCAGAGGAAATTTTCAAGAATGTTGCTGGGACTTGAGGACATGAGCTATAGCGAATGGTTGAATAATTTCCTGAAGCACAGAAGATTGAGGGGAGATCTTACAAAGGTCTACAAAATTATTAGGATTATAGATAGGGTAATTAGGTATATGCAAACATTTTCTCATATGGCTGGGAGAGACTAGAACTAGAGGTCATAGGTTTAAGGTGAAGGGTGAAATATTTAAAGGGAAATTATTCACTCAGAGGGTGGAATGACTGTGGATTGAACTGTCAGCAAGGGAGGCGGATGTGGGTTGGATTGCAACATTTGAGAGAAGTTTGTATAGGTAAATGAATGAGAAGGTTATGGGATGGTTGTATTCTGGGTGTATGTAGATAGGTCTATGCAGCAGAACAGGCCAGTACAGACTGGATGACCTGAAGGGCCTGTTTCTGAGCTGTAATGCTCTATGACCCTAGTATTTACCCTATCTACATTTCTCATAATTTTTATACCTCTATGAAGATGGACCACAGATATGACTATGTAAAGGAATCATACAACTCCATTGCAAACCATAAGTTTCTAGAGGAACTCATTAGGCCAGTCAGCATCATTGATTGCGTACCCTACTCCATTTCCCTTCCCCTCCCTTCTCTGCTATAACTGTGCACACCTGTCTCCTCTTGCTCTATCCAGTTGAAGGATCTTGCCCTGGAACTTTGTCTGTCTATTTCCCTCCACTAGGCTGACTGGCTTGCTGAGTTCCTCTAGTGACTTGTGGTTTGCTTCAGATTCCAGACTCTGCAGATATTTGTTTCTCTGTGTGGCTCTAGATCCATTCAATAAGTACTCAGTGTTGAATCTAGTGGTTTAAAATATCCAAAAATGTCCTGTGCCAAGGCAAGATTGTTTGAGCTAATTTAGTGGTGAATCAGCATTTTTGACTCAAGTCAGACTTAAAAGGAGCCCTTTTGTTACATCATAGATGCTGAATAATCATGGAAACATTTTGCAAAATCTTGAATTTAATGCAAAAAATACCAAATGTGAAACACTCAGTAGATCAGGCAGCAAGTGTGAAGGAAATTTTTATTAATGTTACATCAGGAATAAATAAATCTTTACTATTTTACATTGTGGGGGCATATGTTCTTCAGGGTCATTCACTTGCATATAGAGACAACCCATAAGGAGGGAATGGCAAACTATATGTACAACACTGAGATTCGTTTTCTTGCGAGCATACATATAAATCCAAGAAACACAACTGAACCAATGAAAGACCACAACCAACAGGATGGAAGAACACCCAAAGTGCAAAGGATAACCAACAGTGCAAATATGAAAGAGAAAAAATAATGATAAATAAATAAACAATAAATATTGTCAACATGAGATGAAGAGTCCTTAAAAGTTAATTCATAGGTTGTGAAACCAGTTCAGTGAAGTTGAGTGAAGTTATCTCCTCTGGTTCAAGAGCCTGATGCTTGAGTTAGTTGGCATATGGCCCTTGGGAAAAGCTGATGTGCAAATTTTATCCCTCACCTGATTGGACGTCAATTGCTTTTAATGTATAAAGATACTTTGGTAGTAAATGGTCTTACCATATGAAGAAAAACACTAAAGCAAAAGTTTTGCAGCTAAGGGAGAAATTTCAGGGCATTTCACAGATTAATGTTGGATACAGAAATGAAATAATTGGTCTGCCTCAACAAAATTATGTTAATGTTTGTCCTCCATCAAGTCCTTTGCTGATCTTCTCAGTTTGTTATTTCCCTTTTACGTCCCTTTTTTTCTACTTTTCATCATGTCTATAAATTGATCTATATTATTTGTCAACCACTTGGTGTGGTAGCAAATTTCACATTATCAGCAGTCTCTGAGTAATGAAATGATTTTTCAATTCCTTACTTGATTTATCAGTGACAACTTTATATTATGGCCTTGATTCTTGAACACTCTCATATCTTTGCAACTGTATTGTATCAATTTTCATAAGCTAGTTTTCAGGAGTCCCACATTATACAACTATTACCTGAAAGCAATAACTGAAAAAATTAACAATACTGAATCCAAAAGTCTCTATCTGCTTTCTTCAGAGTAAACTCACAGCCTTTTCTATTTTCTTGGAGAGATGCAAGCTCCTTAGGAAGACTTTCTTAATTTGCAGGATATTTTTTATCACTTTCCTTTATTGCCACTGAATCATTTATTATGCAAATCAGATAAAGTAAAGGGAAGAATCAATAAGATTCACTGATAGAACTCCTGATTTCCTCCTGTAATTTTGATGAAACACGCAGAGTCCTGCATGAAGCAGAGTAGATGGAATTTCCTGGAGAGAGATAGAGCTTCTTCTGTCTACCCTCATCTTAAATAGGGGAAGAAAGCCATAAATGCTTTGTAAGTTTTAAAGTAAGATTCAGACCTTTATTATATCCGTGCCAGATTCAAGGACAGTCTCTGAGTGGATATTAATAATTTAATTTGGGCATATGCCTTCAAAAAAATCATAAATTATAATTTGTTAAATTCATCTCTACAACTTTTATAGATAAGCAAAATATTTCTCACAACATTTGACAGATTATTTTCATTTATTTTTCATTTTTTTCTAATTATTGTTGCTAACCAACAGCTTCTGGAAAATAACCCTCCTGTGGTGTAGCTTTTTAAAAATTGATGGAAAATGCTATTTTAGCATAAGTAATGTTTCACATTTTACCCAATTAAGTAATTTTTCCTTGAAAGAAATGCTTAAGTTGGGAATTTGCTCTGATCTCAACAATGCAGGATCAATGATCTAACCTATACTGTGCAGTTCACATTTTTCCAGGCACAAAGCATCCGTCAACAAACCCCATAAGATGAGGACTTCACTCTTCACTGGAAAAGATAAAGGGTATAAAATAATGCAATAATACTCAGGTGGTCAGAAAGGCTGTGAAAAATAAATCTACTGCAAATTAATCGAAGAGATATTTGAAAGAAAGCTTAGCATTTGTTTTTCTTTAGTGAGGACAGAGTTAGCAACTTGATGTGGAGAGTATGTGATCCCTTTCTGTGAGCATAGAGGATGTCACAGAGAAAAGGAGAAGCAGGTCTCAGAAACATTGAATACGGAATACACAAACAAGATACTCAATCAAATTAGACAAAGTGGTGTCTATGTTCCTTTCAGATTTTCTCAACATTATCCTTTAGTCCCTCTCTCAACCCACTGTACACTAGCGAGTCTTCCCTGAAGCACAATAGTGCTCTTCACCTCCAACACTCCTATGGTGGTGATTTCCACATTTCCACCCCACCTCTGGTGGAAGAAACTTCTGAAACAACTATTTTCCATTTTGGTAACTCTTTTATACTGATAGCTTTAGGTTTAGTTATCTCCCAAGGTTGGAAGCACTCTCTTTGTATCGCAAAATATTTATTTGTTAAATTCCCTGTGACTTGCAAATAACAATTCCTTGTTCAATTGACTGACTGTTAGCAGGTATTTAGCTGCCCAGCTTTATACCTATTGCTTGTTCTATAGACAAGGTGATCAGCCCCTCTGGCATCCCCTTGGACACCATCTCCACTTATTTCAAAGCTGAAGACTTGTGCAGAACACTGAGAGACATTACAGTTTAGTAAGATGGTGCTATAAACACACCAAGGTACATGGATATACATAGTAGTAGCACAGTTATGCAAAGAGTTGACTTGCTTCCTCACCGCTCTATAGACCCAGGTTTGATCCTGACCTTGATGATTTCTGTGTGAACTTGCATGTTCTGCCAACTTCTGCCTGCATTTCCCCTGATGCTCCAGTTTCCACCCACATCCCAAATACCTGTACACATTAAATTTCCATTAATGTGTAGGTGTGTGATTAAATCTGTTGTAAATGGGAATGTGGTAGGACTGAAAAAAAAATAGGATTGTTGCTTGTGGGTGCAGTAGGTAGTGAACAGTTGCAACACAGAAGGAGACTAATTAACACATCACATCTGCACCAACTCCCTACCAGAGCAACTCTCTTGTTCCAACCTCCAGTCCTTTCTTCTTGCAACTCGTTGTATATTTTGTAGGTGGAAAGTTAAAACACTACTGGAAATCTGAAATATAAATGGTCGAGGCAGCAGCGAACAGGCTGAGTATATCTCTGACTACCCTGGGAATCTCAGAGAATTGTGCAAGTTGGAATCCTTTCAAGTGCACCAGGAATTGCAAGATGCACAAAGGCTCTAATACCAAGAGTTGTGCAGAGATGCCTCCAAGACATCTTCCCATTTCCTTAACTGTAGCTTTCCTTTTACAATAGCCCCTTGACCACAGTTCATCTCTTTTCCTTCCCTCTTCTCTCATCCCTTCTTCACCTGGACAGAACAAGGAGTGCTCCCTCAGACTTTACTTACCTTCCACATTTAACAGATCACACTTTGAAATGTTTGTCAGCTCCATTCAGATTCCACCACTTGATTCACCTTTCCCTTTCTTTCCAATTCAGTATTCCAAAAGGAATTCCCTCTGTGACTCCCTGGTCATAATCAGAATCAGAATGAGGTTTATTATCAATGACGTATGATGTGAAATTTGTTGTTTTGTGGCAGCAGTACAGTGCAAGACAATAAACATTGATAAGTTATAATGAGAAGTAAATTAATAGTGCCAAAGACAGAGGGGAAGAAACTATTCCTAAAACATTGAGTAAGGGTCTTCTGATGGAGGTAATAGGGAGAAGGCATGACCCAAGTGTTGACTAGCTTGCAACACCTTAATGCTGGTTAAAGACAAAAGCCTGCCTAATGGATAGTGATGAATGGGCAAATCTATAATGTGTGTGGAAGGTCATGTTTGACAAATCTTACTGAATTTTTTGATGAAGTTACTAGGAAAGTTGACGAGGGTAAAGCAGTGGATGTTGTCTATATGGACTTCAGTAAGACCTTTGACAAGGTTCCACATGGAAGGTTAGTTAGGAAGGTTCAATTGTTAGGCATTAATATCGAAGTAGTAAAATGGATTCAGCAGTGGCTGGATGGGAGACGCCAGAGAGTAGTGGTGGATAACTGTTTGTCAGATTGGAGGGCGGTGACTAGTGGTGTGCCTCAGGGATCTGTATTGGGTCCAATGTTATTTGTCATATACAATGATGATCTGGATGGTGGGGTGGTAAATTGGATGAGTAAGTATGCAGATGATACTAAGATAGGTGGAGTTGTGGATAATGAAGTAGGTTTTCAAAGCTTGCAGTGAGATTTAGACCACTTAGAAGAGTGGGCTGAAAGATGGCAGATGGAGTTTAATGCTGATAAGTGTGAGGTGCTACATTTTTGTAGGACTAATCAGAATAGGACATACATGGTAAATGGTAGGGCATTGAAGAATGCTGTAGAGCAGAGGGATCGAGGAATAATGGTGCATAGTTCCCTGAAGGTGGAATCTCATGTGGATAGGGTGGTAAAGAAAGCATTTGGTATGCTGGCCTTTATAAATCAGAGCATTGAGTGTAGGAGTTGGGATGTAATGTTGAAATTGTATAAGGCATTGGTAAGGCAAAATTTGGAGTATTGTGTACAGTTCTGGTCACCGAATTATAGGAAAGATGTCAATAAAATTGAGAGAGTACAGAGGAGATTTATGAAAATGTTACCTGGGTTTCATCTCCTAAGTTACAGAGAAAGGTTGAACAAGTTAGGTCTTTATGCTTTGGAATGTAGAAGGTTGAGGGTGGACTTGTTAGAGGTATTTAAATTTATGAGGGGGATAGATAGAGTTAATGTGGATAGGCTTTTTCTATTGAGAGTGGGGGAGATTCAAACAAGAGGACATGAGTTGAGAGTTAGAGGGCAAAAGATTAGGGGTAACATGAGGGGGAACTTCTTTACTCAGAGAGTGGTGGCTGTGTGGAATGAGCTTCCAGCAGGAGTGGTTGAGGCAGGTTTGATGTTGTCGTTTAAAGTTAAATTAGATCGATATATGGACAGGAAAGGAATGGAGGGTTATGGGCTGAGTGCAGGTTGGTGGAACTAGGTGAGAGTAGGAGGTTGGCACTGACTAGAAGGGCCGAGATGGCCTGTTTCCGTGCTGTAATTGTTATATGTTATATGTTTATATTCATGTTCATAGCTGCTCTTCCTGATGACCATTTTTTCAACACCTGAGCAGAGGCTCCCTACTTGCACGGTTCTGAGTGAACTGTTACCAATTCACTGATCAGATTCCCATAAACTGTACAGCATTAACATATTAAGCTCCACGAGTGTATTACAGGGTTAATGTCTGACAAAATACACAAGCAATGATCGTACTTTTACCTAAATCACTCAGCTTTTAGCATTTGATGAAGAAAAATCTTTATTGGCATATCATTGGTAAAATGTATTTTTAGTATTCCCTGTGATATTTAGGTAGTAGTTTGAGATTTGTAATATGCTGAGTTTGTGACACTGGCTAATTCAGTATTCAATCACTTGCTGCTTTTGGACAGGGATGTCCCAGTCTCAGCTGTGTCACTATGGCACCTGAGCAACTTAAGTAAATTACAAGGTCAGAAATGGGAAGGGTGAGTAAAAGGATGAACCATTCCACTCTTCACTCCTGTTCCTGTTCACAGCCAGCTCAGGTTTATCGGCTGACTGGATGGAAGTGTGAAGGATGGACCATACAGAAGGTAAGACATAAATTATTGAAAGATGGAACTTGTAGCTGTGCCCTCAATTTTCCATTTTGTTTAAACAAATTTCTTCCTACTTAACTTGCAGCTGAAAGAAAACATAGAAACGTAGAAAACCTACAGCACAATACAGGCCCTTCAGCCCACAAATCTATGCCAAACATATCCTTACCTTAGAAATTATCTAGGCTTACTCATAGACCTCTAGTTTTCTAAGCTCCATGTACCTATCCAGGAGTCTCTTAAAAGACCCTATCGTATCCTCCTCCACCGCCATTGCCGGCAGCCCATTCCATGCACTCACCACACTCTGCGTAAAAAACCTAACCCTGTTATCTCCTCTGTACCTACTTGCAAGCATCTTAAAACTGTGCCCTCTCGTGCTAGCCATTTCAGCCCTGGAAAAAAACCTCTGACTATCCACACGATCAATGCCTCTCATCATCCTAAACACCTCTATCAGTTCACCTCTCATCTTCCGTTGCTCCAAGAAAAAAAGGCTGAGTTCACTCAACCTAAGTTGGTTTATGGAAGAGCAAAAACCACCATGTGATATCATATTGAAATGATATTTGATATTCACATTCATTGGAGATTTGGGAAGTAAGGCAATAAGCAAACAGCTGGAGGAACTAAGATGGTTGGGCAGCATCAGTACAGACAAAGGGATAGTCGACGTTTTAGGTTGAAACCCTAAACTAGGACTGATGCAGGGTCTCAACCCAAAACATTGACCATCCTTCTGCCTCCATAGATACTGCTTGACCTGCTGAGTTTCTCTAGCTTCAGGTATTCATTAACTCTCAGGATAAAGGTGATGCTGGTAAGACCAACGTTCATTTTGTTTCCATAGTGGCAATGAGAATGCAATAGTAGCTTTACATGAACAGCACAGGTCAAGCAGTGAAGTGTTGCCTATGTGTATCTGGGGATGCCAAATGGTGACACCTGAGGATGATAAAGCAATAGCCTTACGGGCTCAAGACAGAATGCTTTGTGGATGGTGCTCACTGACCTACATTTGCTGCCAGTTTGTCAATGCCCTGGATTTAGTCCTGTATTCAAGTACCTTTCTGGCTTCATATCTGTAATCTCACCCACCCCTGCAAAGTGTCTGTGCACTTAGCCTGGAAACTTATCCCTGATTTCCTTTTCACCATCACTGCTAGCTATGCCAGCAGTTGCCTAGACCTCACACTCTGGAATTCCCTCCCTAAACTCTGCCTCTTTGCTCTCTTTTCTCTGTGACACTCTTGAAGTCTAACACATTGTCCAGGATTTTGGATTTCTGCCTTCGTGCCATCTTTTTTCTGTCAGTACAGTATCAGCTTTTGCCAAATTTTGCTCCTCTGAAACTATAAGTTGCTGCATTAAAACAAGTGTCAAAAAGTTTGATGTTGTGATAGTACAGAAGGCAGTTCTGTTGGGACATGGGGGTACTGACATCTAGATGCTCGTGAGTTGAAGGCTTGGACCCTCTGAAACTGGTAAAATTTGCATCTAATACCAGAGCGTACTTAAGAATTATTGTGATGGGGCTGGAGTCACAATTAAGCCACTTTAGGCAAGGATACTAGTAGGCTTTAGTGAGTTAATTTGTCTTTATAACAGTTCATGGGCATTTCCTCTGATACTTCTGTTTCTATTTTTTTAAAGCAGAATTACAATTCTCCGAAAGACATTGTGAAATTTAAGCAAGTTCTTTCTGGATTATTATGCATCCTTTACACAGGTTCAAATTATAATCAAACAGCAGTGACATGGACAGCAGTCGTTGCATTTTGATTCATTTCCATGTGCTGACTTTATGTATTCCTGTTTGTACTCAAGTGTTTTTCATGCAGTGTGCGTTTACAGACAGTGGATTAAACCAGGATGATAAATGACTCCAAACAAATCTGTCAGTCACTATGGAGGCTCTGTATATAAGAATGCCCAAAGACATGTAATGCTATTGAAATATAATATTGTACAGGGTACAGAGAAAATAATGTGCTATGAGGGCATGAATATTTATTACAGTATACTGCTCTATCTTGTGTTTAGCATATTTGTCAACAGCAGCAGGAGATGAGCTATGAAAATGTATGACAGCATTTCCCCATATGATTTTCTGAGAAAGCCAGTGCTATGCCTGCTTCTAACATTAATTCTTATCAGCTGATGCTGGTTAGCTGTGAAGTCGATGATTTTTCCAGTACAAAAGTAAAGTATAATAGATTATGGATTATTTGATGTGGAATAAAGACAGGAAGCTACGCCAGAAATACAGATCAAGCTGCTTTTAGCTTGGAGAAACCCACAGGGATCTCGACTTAACTAATAGTCGAGGTGATTTGCCAGTGCCCTTGGGTGAAGATTTGACCATGCTCTGAGAGCTGTTAGAAGTCCTTCTTGAGTAGAACTGTAGAAAGTAAGAACCAGCAGGTCTGAAGGTTCTAATAACAGTTGTGGAAATCTTATTTAATATTTTTCTACACTCAACCACGTCAACATTTTCAAAACTTACTGCAATTATATACGAGCAAATGAAAGAAGAACATTAGGTCACTCAACCCTCAAGTCTGCTCCATCACTCTGTAAAGTCATGGCCAATCCAATCTTGGTCTCACTTTTCCACTCTCTCTTTCCCATACTCCTGACTCCTTTGCAATTCAAATGACTGAAAATCGCCCCCTTGAATATATACATAGACTCCGCCTCCACAGGTACCTAGGGGAAAGATTTTCAAAGGTCAACGATCTTCAGGGTATAGAAATTATTACGTACCTCATCTAATATGGGTTTAAAATACTTTGCAACAAAACCCCTGAGTCCTAAACATCTCCTTTTGGCAACATATCCTCTCAATATCCACCCAATCAATTCCCGCTGAATCTAATGCAACTCAATAAGATCGTCATCTGTTATTCTAAACTCCATTAAGTGCAAGCCAGATCTGATCGGATTATAGAATCACACAGCAGAGAAACAGACCATTCAGACCACGTCATCCACATTAACCAGTGGGCTATCTTTCACATCCAACTCATCTTTCAGCACTTGGTCTATAGCTTTCTCTGGCTAGGCAGTTATTAACTGCAGCTGGTGGGTCTACTTCCACCATTCTCTCACAGCAGTGATTTCCAGGTACTCACGACTCTCTGGGTGAAGAAGGACCCCCTCCTCCCCACCCAGCTACTTTATTTCTATCTACTCAGAGAGGAAAATATTTCTTTAAGTCTACATCATCTATAGCTAGCAAA
The DNA here is from genome assembly GCF_963921235.1 of Mobula hypostoma. NCBI lineage: Eukaryota > Metazoa > Chordata > Chondrichthyes > Myliobatiformes > Myliobatidae > Mobula > Mobula hypostoma. Next base: position 89,907,488 of record NC_086100.1, on the reverse strand, counting down.
ATTTGATATACCCCAGTCATGTCTCCTCTTAACCTCCTCTGCCTCAGGGTTAGCAGAACCTGCTTCTCCAATCTTTCCTTATAACTGAGACACTCCAGCCTGGTGAATCTCCTGTCATCCTCTCCAGCACTATCAGAACCTACCCAGCCTTTCTTGATATATTAACCTTCATCCAAGGAGTCCACCCAGTGAACAATTCTGTAATGGGACTTAGTATCTGACGTTTAAGATTGACACCAGCCCAATAACGTGGAGATAACGATTAATATTTTTCAAATAAAATTCAAAGTTAAACTGTAAGGATTTGTACCTAGAGAATCCTTTCCATTTTGTCTAACAGACTGGCTGTAGGTAGTGTGATCTATCTGCAGCTGCAATTCATCAGCAGTCAGTGACGAAACCAATTAACTTCACAATTTGGAGATGCATGCCAATAGCTGCATTTTTTTCATGATAATAAATCTCATGGGCAATAAGATGCTTTTTGAAGTTTATTTTAATGTCTCTGTTTGATAGTGAGTCACAAATTTGTTACACACATTCAACTTCAGGAGGGCCAAAGATAATTTATCGACTTGTCCTTTTTCCTGGAATTTATATCCTCTCAGTGTGCTCATTTTAGACATAATGGACACAGAAAATGATGCAGATGCTGGAATCTGGAGTGACCCACAATCTGCTGGAAAGGCCAGATGGGCAGCATAGAGAGAAAAATGACTTAAAGAGTCATAGGGTCATAGAACAGCACAGCATGGGAACAGGCCTTTCGGCCCATCTAGTCCATGCCAAACTATTAATCAGCCTAATTCCATTGACCTGCACATGGATCATAGCCCTCCACACTCCTCCCATCCAAATTCCTCTTCGAATTCCCCTTAAATGTTGAAATCGGGTCCCCATCCACCACTTAGGTCAGCAGCTCGTTCCACACTCTTGCCAACCTCTGAGTGAAGAAATTCCCCTTCACACTCACCTTAAACATTTCTCCTTTCATTCTCAACTCATGACCTCTTGTTCTAGTCTCACCAAACCTCAGTGGAAAAAGTCTGTTTACAATTACCCTACCTAAACCCCTCATAAAGAGGCAAAGAATGCAGGACTGAAGGTGCTGTATTTAAATGTATGTAGCATTCGGAATAAGGTGGCACAATTACAGATTGACTGGTATGACGCTGTGGGCATCTCTGAGTTATGTCTGAAAGAAGGCCGTAGTTGGGAAGTTAACATCGAAGGATATACTTTGTATCAAAAGGACAGGCAGGAAGGCATAGGCGGTGGTGTGGCTTTGTTGGCAAGAGATGGGATTACATCTGTAGAAAGAGGTGACATAGCGTCGGAGAATGTTGAATCTTTGTGGGTGGAGTTAAGAAAATGCAATGTTAAAAAAAACATTATGGGAATCATATACAGGCCTCCAAATAGCAGCCAAGATGTGTGGTTGAGATTGCAAAGGGAGGTGGAAAAGGCATATAATGAGGGTAATGACACAATTGCAATGGGGTACTTCAAGATGCAAGGGGATTAGAAAAATTGGGGTGGTGTCGGATCACAAGAGAGGGAATTTGTTGAATGCCTACGAGATGACTTTTTAAAGCTGCTTGTGCTTGAGCCTACTCAAGGAAAGGTTATCTTAGATTGGGTGTTATGTAATAACCTGATATTATTAGGGAGCTTAATGTAAAGGTACCTTTAGGAGGCAGTGAACATAATATGATTGAATTCATACTGCAATTTGAGAGGGAGAAACAGAAGTCAAATGTATCAGTATCACAGTGGAATAAAGGGAATTACAGAGGCATGACAGAGGAGCTTTCCCAGGTGGATTGGAGAAGGCTACTGGTGGAGATGATGGCTGAAGTTTCCGGGAATAGTTCACAAGGCGCAGGGTAGATGTGTCCCACAGACGAAGAAGTTCTCAAATGGCAGGAGTAGGCAACGATGGCTGACAAGGGAAGTTAAGGACTGCATAAAAGCCAAGGAAAAGGCGTATAAGATAGCAAAAGTAAATAGGAAGTTGAATGATTGAGAAGCTTTTAAAATCCAACAAAAGGCAACTAAAAAAGCGATAAGAAGGGAAAAGATGATATATGAGGGCAAACTAGCCAATAACATAAAGCAGGATACCAAAGGTTTTTCGATTGTATAAAGTGTAAAAGGAAGATGAGAGTTGATATTGGACCACTGGAAAATGATGCTGGTGAGGTAGTAATGGGGGACAAAGAAATGGCAGATGTTCTTCTTCATCTGCCTTCACTGTAGAAGACACTAGTAGTGTACCAGACGACCGTGAGTGTCAGGGAGCAGGAGTGTGTGTCATTCCTATTACAAAGGAAGTTGTGCTAGGCAAACTCAAAGGTCTTAAGGTGGATAAGTCACCTGGACCAGATGGTCTGCATCCCAGAGTCCTGAGAGAGGTTGCTGAAGAGTGTTGTTCATGATCTTTCAAGAATCACTTGATTCTGGCATGGTCATGGAGGAGTGGAAGATTGCAAATGTCACTCCACTCTTTAAGAAGAGAGGAAGGCAAAAGAAAAGAAACTATAGTCCAGTTAACGTAACCTCAGTGGTTAGGAAAGTGTTGGAGTCTATTATTAAGGATGAAGTTTCAGAGTGCTTTGAAACCAATGATAAAGTCAAAGTCACCATGGTTTCTTCAAAGGGAAATCTTGCCTGACAAATCTGTTAGAGTTCTTTGTGGAATTAACTAGCAGGGTAGACAAAGGAGAAGCAATGAATGTCATTTACTTGGATTTTCAGAAGGCAGTTGATAAGGTGCCATACAGGAGGCTGCTTAACAAGATAAAATCTTACGGCATTACAGGAAAGATACTGGCATGGATAACAGAATGGCTGAAAGGCAGGATGCAGTGAGTGGGAATAAAAGAGACTTTTTCTGGTTGGCTGCCACTGTCTAGTGGTGTTCCTCAGGGATCAGTATTGGGACTGCTACTTTTACTTTGTTTGTCAATGATTTAGATAGTGGAATTGATGGCTTTGTGACAAAGTTCGTGGATGACAGAAAGATAGGTTGTTGGGGAGGGGAGTAGGTGGTGCTGAGGAAGCAATGCAATTGCAGCAGGACAGACAAGCTGGAAGACTAGACAGAATACAGTGTTGGGAAACAAATGATAATACATTTTGGTAAAAGGAACAATAGTGCAGACTGTTATCTTAATGGGGAAAAGGTTCAAACATCAGAGGTGCAGAGGGACTTAGGGGTCGGGTCACACTTGGAGTATTGTCCACAGTTCTGGGCCCCATATCTCAGAAAGGACGTGTTGTCATTGGAGAGAGAACAGAGGAGATTCACAAGGATGATTTTGGTAATTAAAGGGTTAACATATGAGGAGCGTTTGGCAGCTTTAGGCCTGTTCTCACTGGAATTTAGAAGAATGTGGGGGAAATCTCATTGAAATCTACCGAATGTTGAAAGGGCTGGATAGGATGGACGTGGAGAGGATTTTTTTATTGGTGGGAGTAACCAGAACTAGAGGGCACAACCTCAGAATTGAGGGGCATCCTTTTAAGTCAGAGGTAAGGAGTATTTTTTTTTAACCAGAAAGTAGAGAATCTGTGGAATGCTCTGACACAGACAGTGGTGGAGGTCAAGTCCATGGGTATATTGGGCAGAGTTGATAGTTTCCTGATAGGTCAGGGCATCAAAGGATATGTGAGAAGGCTGGTGTATGGGGTTGAGTTGGATCCAGGATCAGCCATGATGAAATGGCAGAGCAGATTCAATGGGCTGAATGGCCTAATTCTGCTCCTCTGTCTTCTGGTCTTTAAATTCTGTGTGTGTTTATCAAATCCCCCTTGTTCTTCTACGCTCCAGAGAATAAAGTCCTAACGTATTCAACCTTTCCATGTCATCCATGTCCTCAAATCCAGGCAACATCCTTCTAAATTTTCTCTGTACTCTTTCAATCTTTTTTACATCTTTCCTGTAAGTAGGTGACCAAAACTGCACTCATTACTCCAATTAAGACCTCACCAACGCCATATATATATACTTTCAACATAACATCCCATCTCCTGTTCTCAATACTTCGATTTATGAAGGTAATTGAGTCGAAAGCTCTTTATGACCCTATCTACCTGTGATGCCACTTTGAATGAATAATAGATCTGTATTCCCAGATCCCTCTGTTCTACCGTGATCTTCAGTGCCCTACTGTTCACTGTGTAAGTCCTACTCTTGTTTGTCCACTCAAATTGCAACACCTCACACTTGTCTGCAGTTAATTCCATCTGTCATTTTTCCAGCTGGCCCAGATCCCTCTGCAAGCTCTGAAAGTCTTCCTCACTGTCTTCCAGACCCCAATCTTGTTGTCCTTCGTAAATTTGCTGAACTGGTTTTCCACATTATCATCCAGATCGTTAATATAGGTGACAAACAACAATGGAGCCAGCACCAATCCCTAGTCAAGTCCTCCAGTCAGAGGGGCAACCCTCCACTACCACTATCCGAATTCTCCTGCAAAGCCAATGTCCAATCCAATTTACCACCTCAACTTGAATGTCCAGTGACTGCACCTTCCTGACTAACCTCCCAAGTGGGTCTTGCCAGAGGCCTTGCTAAAGTCCATGTAGACAATATCCACCATACACCCACAACATTTTGCCACTTGTCTTCTCCTCTTTATTCTGATCATAGAACATAGAACATAGAATAGTACAGCACAGTACAGGCCCTTCGGCCCACAATGTTGTGCCTACCCTCAAACCCTGCCTCCCATATAAGCCCCCACCTTAAATTCCTCCATATACCTGTCTAGTAGTCTCTTAAACTTCACTAGTGTATCTGCCTCCACCACTGACTCAGGCAGTGCATTCCATGCACCAACCACTCTCTGAGTAAAAAACCTTCCTCTAATATCCCCCTTGCACTTCCCACCCCTTAACTTAAAGCCATGTCCTCTTGTATTGAGCAGTGGTGCCCTGGGGAAGAAGCGCTGGCTATCCACTCTATCTATTCCTCTTATTATCTTGTACACCTCTATCATGTCTCCTCTCATCTTCCTTCTCTCCAAAGAGAAAAGCCCTAGCTCCCTTAATCTCTGATCATAATGCATACCTTCTAAACCAGGCAGCATTCAGGTAAATCTCCTCTGTACCCTTTCCAATGTTTCCACATCCTTCCTATAGTGAGGTGACCAGAACTGGACACAGTACTCCAAGTGTGGCCTAACCAGAGTTAGAGAGCTACATCATTACATCGCGACTCTTAAACTCTATCCCTCGACTTATGAAAGCTAACACCCCATAAGCTTTCTTAACTACCCTATCCACCTGTGAGGCAACTTTCAGGGATCTGTGGACGTGTACCCTGAGATCCCTCTGCTCCTCCACACTACCAAGTATCCTGCCATTTACTTTGTACTCTGCCTTGGAGTTTGTCCTTCCAAAGTGTACCACCTCACACTTCTCCGGGTTGAACTCCATCTGCCACTTCTCAGCCTACTCTTGCATCCTATCAATGTCTCTCTGCAATATTTGACAATCCTCTACACTATCTACAACACCACCAATCTTTGTGTCGTCTGCAAACTTGCCAACCCACCCTTCTACCCCCACATCCAGGTCGTTAATAAAAATCATGAAAAGTAGAGGTCCCAGAACAGATCCTTGTGGGACACCACTAGTCACAATCCTCCAATCTGAATGTACTCCCTTCACCACCACCCTCTGCCTTCTGCAGGCAAGCCAATTCTGAATCCACCTGGCCAAACTTCCCTGGATCCCATGCCTTCTAACTTTCTGAATAAGCCTACCATGTGGAACCTACCATCTCACTTGCCCACCTATTTGGGAAGAAGGAGTTACTTTGATTAATCATTCCTTTGAATGTTTTGCAACCTGATGAAGAGTTTTGACCCAAAATAAGAATTTGTTTTCCTCTTACAGATGATAGTTGATCTGCTGTTTCTCCAGCTGATAATACGTTACCTTGGATGCAATTTGATCTGCTGTTCATCCAGCCAATAATACATTACCTTGAATGCAATTTGATTGTAAAAGCAGATCAGAGCAGAGATTGTGTTTTGAATCCGGGGGTCAAGTCAAACAGATCCTCCTGTTCCCCTTTTCCTGAGGCACATTTCAAATTTCCAAGCTACTAAAAGGGACAATGTAGAAGTGGAATTTGGTAAAGTTGGCAGCAAAGGTAGGGCCTAGATTTAATAATGCTTTCTTGTAATTAATACTGGATTTAGCCAGGAGCTTGATAGACACAATAATAGGCATCCGTTAGTCTCATGAGACTATGGATTTGCGCCTTGGAAGGTTTTCAGGGCGCAGGACTGGGCAAGGTTGTATGGAAGACCAGCAGTTGTCCATGCTGCAAGTCTCCCCTCTTCACGCCACCGATGTTGTCCAAGGGAAGGGCATTAGGACCCATACAGCTTGGCACCAGTGTCGTCGCAGAGCAATGTGTGGTTAAGTGTCTTTGTCAAGGATACACACGCTGCCTCAGCCAAGGCTCGAACTAGCGACCTTCAAATCACTAGACGAACGCCTTAACCACTTGGCCACGCACCAACTTGATAGACATACTCGCAGTAATAAGAAAGGAAGAAACATGAGAACATTAGGAACCATCCAGAGTCCTGAATCTGTTCTGCCATGCAGTTAGATCATAGTCAACTTGCAATAAAAATCTATCAGTTAGAATTTCAATTACCAGATGACATAATATCAGTTACCTTGTGTGAAGGAGAATTCCAAATATCTACCACACTCTACTTGCAGATTGAGTCTTGAATCTGGAATCTGTCATTTACAATCCTGTTGAAGCACCTGTGAATGTTAACTCCGTTTATTTCTCTGCCAATGATGATAGACTTGCTGAGTATTTTCTATTCTTATTTCAGATTTTACGTTTATTTTCTTTCACACAAAAATCTATGAACTTGCAAGGAAATGATTAATCAAAAGAATTCTTTCTTTCCGAATAAGTACAATGAATTGGCATGCAGCAACACAACAGCTGAATTCCGAATACAGGAGAGGCTGTAGATACGGGAAACTAGCAACAATCTGCTGGAGGAACTCAACAGTCAAACACAACCATTTTATGTTCCCTCTCTCCCCTCTGTACCCACTATCTTCTCTCTCTTCTCTCAGTCTTGATGCAGGGTTTCAACTGTTGATGATTCCTTCCCAACTCCCCACAGGCCCTGCTTTAGCCACTAAGTTTTTGCAGCAGATACTAACACTTAACTGAGTTAGATAGATATTCACATTGTAAATCACATCTCCATGTGATATCAAGGACATCTACGAGTGCTATTGCATCCAAGGTTCAGGGACCAGAGCAACTTCTCAATTGTAGTACTGAATATGTGAGACCTGATAACCTGTGCCTTTAACCAAGCTGCTCCTGTATAATTACCATACTGGCAACTACATGATAATGTGGCAAATTGTCCTGATATGTCTTGTTCAAAAGGGCAGAACAAACCCAATCTGACAATCTGCTGCCTTGTCAATATGCTCACAATTATCAGTTAAGAGATTGAAGGTTTCATTGACAGCATTGTTTTTATTCTTGTTATTATATAATAATTAATTATGCTATTAATTATATTTACAAAATAACCTGGTCACCATGTTTAGTTGGATATTGCTTGGTGCACTATGGTCCAGATTTCAACAGAACCATGAGATCAGCACCCATGGGGCCCAGGGAGTGCTGGTTAACTCAGAACAACCATGAGATCAGCACCCATGGGGCCCAGGGAGAGTTGGTTATCTCAGAACAACCATGAGATCAGCACCCATGGGGCCCAGAGAGAGCTAGTTAACTCAGAACATAGAGCAGCAGAGGCATGGGCCTTCAGCCCATGATTGATTTACTTATTATTGAGAGGTAGTGCCAAAGAGGCCCTTCCGGCCTTCACGGGACAATTTACAATGACCAATTAACCTACTAACCGGTACGTCTTTGGACCATGAGAGGAAACTGAAGCACCCAGAGAAATCCACACATTCACGGGGAGGACATACAGAGACTCCTTACAGATGGCATCAGAATTGCACTCCAAACTCCAATGCCCAGAGCTGTGATAGCATCTCGCTAACCACTTTGCTACTGTGATGCCCCAAATGATGCTTAACGAAATAAATTAGTAATTGAATGCCCAACTAAGCTAATCTGTGTCCATATTCTTCTAATTCCTGTACATTCAGGTCCCTGTCTAAGAGTCTCTTGAATGTCTCCACCATATTTGCCACCATTACCACCCTGGCAGTCCATTCCAAGTCACTACCACACTCTGCATAAAAAAACTTGTTTCACACATCTCCTCTGTACTTTGTATTTTCTTCCTGTCATGTTAAATATATGCCATCTACATTTGCAGTATTAGCTATTTCAATCCTGGGGGAAAAAATACCTGCTGTCTACTCCCTTAAAGCTTCTCTCTACCGTATCAAAACTGTAGCCACTCTCAGGGTAATAGATCCAAGATTCCTCTGCACATCAGCGTCATGCACTGTATCTCTAAATAATAAATAAATAAACAAACAAACCATCACTGTTAAGGATCTTACCATAAACACTGTACTGTTCTGATATTTGATCTCCCAAAATGCACACTTCACACTTGACCAAGTTAAGTTCCATCTTCCATTTCTCTGTGCATATTCAGCTGCAAACTGATCCATATACTATGTGGATCAAATAATTATACACTATATGGATCAAAGAAGACCTTCGCAGGTCTTCTACACTACCCACAACACCACCACTCTTTGTATCATCTGCATCTTACTAAAACATTCATCTATGCTTTAAGTAAGGTCATTTTAACATACTGCAATATGACAAACAACAGTGGTCTCAGTAAGGATCTCTGTGAAACATCACTAGGTATTCACCCCGAATAAGTCTCGTTGACCATTAATCTCTATCTTCTATGGCAAACCAATTCTGAATCGAAATGTGCAATTCATTGTGAATTCCATGCATCTTAATTTTCTGGATGAGTTTCCCATGAAGAATGTCGCTGTGTGAAATCCATGCAGACAACATCCACAGCCCTACCGTTATCTTTATCATCTCCCCGAAAAGCTCAATCAAATTAGTAAGATGTATGTTTGTAATTTGCTCCACATAATTCTCACAATTCTGTCTCTAATTAGTCATGTTTTTCCAAATGCTCATAATGCCCCCATTTCTAAGAATCCTCTCCAGTAACTTCCGTACACTGATGTGTGACTCATTGGTCTATAGTTTCCAGGATTACCCTTATCTCCCTCCTTGAATAATGAAACAATGGTTAGGCGGATTCAACATTGGCTCAGAGGTAAGGTGCAGAGAGTAGCGGTTGAAAGCTGTCTCTTGGAATGGAGACTGGTGATTGCTGGTCTGCCAGCGGAGTTGGTGTTCATACTCTTGTTATTCATTACATAGATAACCGATTTGGATATGAACACACAAAGCTTTGTTACAGTTGCACAAGTCACTGGTTGCACTTATAGTAATGTGTACAGTTTTGTTCACCTGTGTTATCAGAACGACATGGTTAATCCAGAAAGAATGTAAAAAGATTTACAAGGATGTTGCCAGGCTAGAGTCACAGGGAGAAGTTGGTCATGCTAGGTCTTTATTCCATGGAACCTTGGAGAATGAGGGGAAGCCTTAAAGAAGTGTTTAAAATTATGAGAGGCATAGGTAACTTCAAGAAGTTCAAAAGTAAATTTATTATCCAAGTACATATATGTCACCATGTACAATAATGAAACTTGCTGCAATCAATTTGTTTCAAAGGTGGACAGTAATTTTTTTATGTACAGGGAGGGGAGACCAAAATGTGAGGCACAGATTTAGAGTGGGAGGGGAGAGATTTAAAAGGGGCCTGAGGGGAGAGATTTTCACAGAGAGGGTGGTGAACATATGAAATAAACTACCAGAGGAGGTGGTATGATATTATTTAAGAATCACTTGGATAAATACATGGAGGGACAGGAGAAATGTGGACCAAATGCAAGAAACAGAGATTAGTTACTGTAGGTGGACTCAGCATGCACTCATTTTCCCAAAGGGCCTGGATCTGTGCTGGATTGCTCTATGGTTATATGACAACCTTGGACTGAAGAGCTGGATTTTAGAGAGGAGATGATGTAGCTCTTGACATCACAACAATACTTAACCAAGGGTCTTTGTTGCAAGTGAAGTCACAGCAGTGTATAGTGACCCTCACGAAACTTAACTGAGCGTTGGGGAGTTAAGTTTTATTTTTTATTTTTATTTGGATATACAAAGCAGAACAGGCTCTTCTGACCCAATGAGCCATGCCATCCAGCAACCCACCCATTTTAACACTAGCGTGATCACAAGACAATTTACAATGAGCATTTAAGCTGCTAACTGGTATAGCTTTGGACTGAGTGAGGAAACTGGAACACCCAGAGGAATCCCACATAGTCACTGGGAGCAAGTACAAACTCCTTACAGGCAGAGGTCAATGGGCTTTAAGGTGTTTAGAGCGTACTGAAAGATTTCATCAGGTAATGGCTGAGGCACATTCTTGTCGGGTGCTTCACTGATGATCTTTGATACATCATGAGATCAGAAATGGGCTGCTTGTAGATACTCGCACATTGTTTCATTCCATTCCAACAAATCAGCAAATGGAGAAGTCCATCCCTGCAAGAGGCAAGAGCGAGACAACAGTTAGAATGGGCTGAGGAGTGACAGGTAACAGTAAATTGCTTGTTGTCGTTGGTGTTTATTTTCAATTCCTTAGAGATACAACGTGGAACAGGACCTTCTGCCACATCCAGCCTTGCCGCCCAGCAATCCCTGATATAACCTTAGCCAAATCACAGGATAATTAACCTACTAACTGGTACATCTGGGAGCAAACCAGAACACCCAGATGAAACCCACATTGTTCACGGGAAGGATGTACAAACTTCGCTACAAACAAATGGCAGAATTAAACTCTGAACGGCACACCAAGCTGGAATAGTGTCTCACTACCAAGGCTCCACACGTGTTAGCTAGTGTTCTCCAATAGATAATGGAGAAAGCTCTTACTCACAGATAGCACTAGTAATGAGGATTGATTGCAGCCCCACTGGAGCTGTGAGACATCAGCACTACCCACTGAGTCACCGTCTCATTTGAGTGCCACCGTGTAGGAACTTCTGGAGAGTTGTTGCATCTGAGCTCATTCACTGAAGTGCAGGGTATCCACCAAGTTCCTGCCTTGTGCCATATAGATGTATAAAGACAGCTGTGGGTATATTTCCAAGCTTCTGTCTGTTCGCTGCAACACACAAAGCATTGAGGAACTCAGTGGGTCAGGCAACAACTGTGGATGGAAATGGGCAGATGTTATTTTAGATAAAGACCCTGTATCTGGTCTGAAAGAAAGAGGAGAGATAATGAGTATAAAATAAATAGACACGAGATAGGTGGATCTAGGTGGGGGTAAGGGGTTGAAATGCAGATGAGAGAGTGGGCAATGTGTTGTGCTACCAGAAGCTGTGAGGTGATAGGTGGAATTAACAAAGGGCTGAAGATGATGGGATCTGATATCAGAATCAGAATCGGGTTTATTATCGCTGGCATGTGACGTGAAATTTGTTAATTTAGCAGCAGCAGTTCAATGCTATATGTAATCTAGCAGAGAGAGAAAAAAAATAAAATAAAACATAATAAATAAACAAGTAAATCAATTATGTATATTGAATAGAGTTTTAAAAATTGCAAAAACAATAAATACTGTATATTAAACAAAAAGTGAGGTAGTGTCCAAAGCTTCAATCTCCATTTAGGAATCGGATGGCAGAGGGGAAGAAGCTGTTCCTGAATCACTGAGTGTGTACCTTCAGGCTTCTGTATATCCTACCTGATGGTAACAGTGAGAAAAGGGTGCTGGAAGTCCTTAATAACGGACACTGCCTTTCTGAGACACTGCTCCCTAAAGATGTCCTTGGTACTTTGTAGACTACCACCCAAAATGGTGCTGACTAGATTTACAATCTTCTGCAGCTTCCTTTGGTCCTGTGCAGTAGCCCCTCCATACCAGACAGTGATGCAGCCTGTCAGAATGCTCAGCATGGTACAACTATAGAAGTTTTTGAGTGTGTTTGTTGACATGCCAAATTGTTTCAAACTCCTAATAAAGTATAGCCGTCGTCTTTCTGTCGTCGTCGTCGTGGCTATCCCTCAAGGTCGAGGATGATGGTCTTCATTCTGAAGAAATGGCCCACAGAGCAAAGACACCCATGTGTGTATTTGTTTAACGTGTACTTGATGTTGCACTCCAAGAAGCACATGATACTTCACAAATCAACCAACTGATTCCAATGGCATGGAAACAATGACGATTGGAGCTGACGGATTTGTTGCAGCCTTCATCCGCCTTCACAGCCATTGAGTTCGAAGTAACTTCATTCGCCTGTTCCACCATTGAGATCTTAGTTGGATTGTTCTTTGTCAGGGACCTCACCTTCGACCTTACTGCCATGGGTGACCCTACCAGGAGCATGGCTCCAGACAGCATTGTTCTCGGGATCACAAGACCACACAAGCTTCTCCACCACGACAAGGTGACAATCCACGGAGAAGCTTGTCTTCTTTATGACTACATCGATATGTTGGGACCAGGTTAGATCCTCAGAGATCTTGACACTGAGGAACTTGAAACTGCTCACTCTCTCCACTTCTGATCCCTCTGTGAGGATTGGTATGTGCTCCTTTGTCTTACCCTTCCTGAAGTCCACAATCAGCTCTTTCATCTTACTGACATTGAGTGCCAGGTTGTTGCTGCGACACCATTCCACTAGTTGGCATATCTCACTCCTGTATGCTCTCTCGTCACCACCTGTGATTCTACCAACAATGGTTGTATCATCAGCAAATTTGTAGATGGTGTTTGAGCTATGCCTAGCCACACAGTCATGTGTGTACAGAGAGTAGAGCAGTGGGCTAAGCACATATCCCTGAGGTCCACCAGTGTCGATCGTCGGTAAGGAGGATAGAGTATGTTATCACCAATCCACAGAGACTGTGGTCTTCCAGTCAGGAAGTCAAGGATCCAATTGCAGAGGGAGGTCCAGAGGCGCAGGTTCTGCAATTTCTCAATCAGGATTGTGGGAATGATGGTATTAAAGGACAGGAAGGTGGAGCATGGAATAAAGGGTAAGAGCTGGTGAAAGGAGATAGGGTGATGAGGAACAGGTAGATCAAGAGAAGAGGAAAATGGACAAAGGGGGTAAAAGGCAGCAGGAAGCAGCTACCAGAAGTATGCGTTTGTAGTTTGTTTAAAATCTGTCCACTAGACCTTGCTTTCTTTTACCCACAACAGCTGTGTTCTTTGTGATGTGGTGTTACCATTTGTTTGACCTGTCCTGTGAAGAACCGTATGATGTTTTGATGAGTTAAGGGTATTGCTGAAGGTAACAAGAGGACCTGTTTAGGTGTAAATTGTCCTCTTCAGATACTGTGCAGTGCTTCAATGATCACTCTGTTTATGGGTCCCCTATCACACCCAATGCCCAAATTTCAGGGTGATTCTGAATAGACCTCAGAAATATTCTTCACATACTATGGTAGTACTGAGTAGTACTGAGCAGATAACAAAATCATTTTTATCCAGTTTTATCACCTGATAGTAGGGAGGGCTGGTGTAGGAGAGAGGACTGGGACATGGGAGGGGAATATCAGCTGCTGGTGGCCATTGGGGCTGGAAGTTTTCAATGAGTGATATTGGTTGGATGGGAGCAGTCAATTGAAGAGGAGTTTAGGATGTGGTTGGGTTAGGGAACTCTTGTGAGTTTGGATGTAGTGGAACTTTGGAGAGGCGGGGATGATCTCAAGAATTCATGCAGGAACAAGTTTCACAAGTGCATTGGCCACTGGATCTTACAGGAGTAATCTGCAATAGAAATTCCTGAGTGAGACTGAGCAGCATTGTGCACTGCTGGATGCAACTGTGCATTTCTTGAGTCTTCTGCCCATTGCTGTTATCATGGGACACAGGGCCTGTTCCGGTGCTGTACTAAGTCATAAACACAGTGGCACTTGAGTGAAGGCCCAAGAACTTCATGAACCGTACTCTGTGTTTGTGATTTTCTTCACAATTTACTTGTTGCAGAAATTGGATTACATGGTACATGCAACCAGAGCTATGTATTTTACATTCTCAGCAATTTTGTTAAGAACTGGATTATTTTCATTATTTATCAGGATATTGTTCCTCACAAAATTTTGAATTACTCTTAAAAATCAGATGCTACAGTGGTGTTGCAGACAGTGCGATGCTATTACAGCTTGTGCATTCCAGAGTTCAGAGTTCAATTCCTGCTCTGTTTTGTATGGAGTCTCTGTATATCTCTGTCTCTGTGCAGTGGGCATGTGGCCAAGTGGTTAAGGCGTTCGTCGAGTGATCTCAAGGTCGCTATTTCGAGCCTCAGCTGTGGCAGTGTGTTTGTGTCCTTGAGCCAGGCACTTAATCACACATTTGTCTAGTGTCTGTGCAAGGAGTGGCGCCCCACACAGACTTCCAATCTGCACCCTGTAAGGCATGAAAATGCCTGACACAGGCTTCTCATGGTCTGAGTCGACGTTCCCCTCCCCCTCTGTATATCCTCCCTGTAGAATGGATAGGTTTTCCCCGGGAGCTCCAGTTTCCTCTCACAGTCCAAAAATATACCGAGTAGGTTAATTGGTCACTCACTGTAAATTGCCTTGTGATTAGGTTAGAATTAACTGGGTTTGTCAGGCGTTGCTGGGGAAGCATTGTTCAAAGTGCTGGAAGAGTCTACACTGCGCTGGACCACTAAAGTAAAAAAAGGTAGTGGAAGCTGAAGGGTAGCTAAGGCTTTGTTTGGTTAAAAACAGGTAAGTGGAATCAGAGAACACCATCTCATAGGGGTGCAAAGCAGCTTTGGTTGCTCACCCTGCCCCTAACTACATTAATATAACTATATATTAGAAGAAGATATAGCATTGCTTAATTATAATGAGGCAAAGACCATCACATGAATAGGTCAGTCAACTGATTCAATTTTGCAAATAACTTCATTAATGAGCTTTGCAATCATCAAAACTGTCCAGACATGATGGGCAAAAATGCAGAAGTTAATCAATGATTTGTTTCCTTTTCCTGTCTCTATCCGTGCTGGTCTGTTGAATAATTTACAAAGTTTTTTTTGTTCAAATGCAAAGCAGAACTCTCATGGTTTTCCACACTGCAGAATGGTTACAGAAATCAAATTGTGCCCTCACCTCCATGGAACCACTCAGTCCATTGAGAAACAGTCCACGAGGTAAATAATAAAACACCCCACTCTCCTTCAGCACTGTTTGAGTGCACTTGTTATAAGTGGTGTTGAATATGATTGATGTCATGTTTGATTTTTCAAAGTAACTACATCACAGGGAAGGCAGACAGACTGAGAAATCTGCTAAAGGCACTTTTGATTGTTGATGGAACAATGAAGCCGAAATATGAACACTTATATAACTTGCTGTAGAAATAACAAATAGGTAGACTGCCTGTTTTTTTTACTTTGTGTTTATGGGGATTTTTGTGGAAGTGTAGAAGATTAAGTGGAACACTGTAAAGCTCAGGTGCAGCAGTATCAGTGACCTTGAAGAGTTAGAAACAAAGTGCATAAATTAATGATGTCATGAGTTTGATCATTTTTGTTCATCACTGAAATAATTTTTGGATTAATTGATTTTATATTTAACGCTTAGATTTGCTAAAGAAAATTACTTCACATTGGCTTCATCGTTAAAATCAGTTTGTGCAAAGTCACTATTGCTTCTCTATTTCCACCTGATTCAATGGAAGCCTTTGTCTCATCCCAGACTGGTTTGAATGACATGCTGGCAAATATGTGCCCAGGAAGTCCACTGATCCTCTGTCTCAGTAGCACAGAACAAGCACACAGAAGACCAATTCTGTATTTCGGAATGAGCAGAGAATAATGGATCACACAAAATGCGGGAGGAACAATCAATGCCTCTCATCACCTTATACACCTTTATCGGGTCACCTCTCATCCTCCATCGCTCCAAGGAGAAAAGGCCGAGTTCACTCAACCTATTCTCATAATGCATGCATAATGCATCCAGGCAACATCCTTGTAAATCTCCTCTGCACCCTTTCTATGGTTTCCACATCCTTCCGAGGCGAACAGAACTGTGCACAGTATTCCAAGTGGGATCTGACCAGGGTCCTATATAGCTGCAACATTACCTCTCATCTCTTAAACTCAATCCCATGGTTGATAAAAGCCAATGCATCATATGCCTTCTTAACCACGGAGTCAACCTGCGCAGCAGCTTTGAATGTCCTATGGACTCGGACCCCAAGTTCCCTCTGATCCTCCACACCGCCAAGAGTCTTACCATAAATACTATATTCTGCCATCATATTTGACCCACCAAAATGAACCACTTCACCCTTATCTGGGTTGAACTCCATCTGCCACTTCTCATCCCAGTTTTGCATCCTATCAATATCCCATAACAGATCCCTGATGCACACCACTGGTCACCGACCTCCATGCAGAATATGACCTGTCTACAACCACTCTGTGGCAGTTTCTGTTTGCATTCTCTTTAAGAGGAACAAGCCAACATTCAGCTACCTGAGTTCAGGAAACTCTAGCATGAAGTGGACGAAGCTGAAGAGCATGTGGATATAGTAGAATCCTAAGTCAATGAGGATCATGTGGATAGTCAGAGGCTTTTCCCCAGGGCTGAGATGGTTGCCACAAGAAGGCACAGTCTTAAGGTGCTTGGAAGTAGGTACAGAGGAGATGTCAGGGGTAAGTTTTTTACGCAGAGAGTTGCGAGTGCATGGAATGGGCTGCCGGCATAGGTGGTGGAGGTGGATATGGTAGGGTCTTTCAAGAGACTCTTGGATAGGTACATGGAGCTTAGAAACATAGAGGGTTATGGGTAACCCTAGGTAATTTCTAAGGTAAGAACATGTTCGGCACAGCTTTGTGGGCCAATGGGCCTGTATTGTGCTGTAGGTTTTCTATGTGTCTAACTCAGCAGGCCAGGCAGCATCTATGGAAAAGAGTGCAGTCAACATTTTGGGCTGTGACCCTTCATCAGGAAGGGTTTTTTGTGTTCAAGAACCTATGGATAATGTTCTTGGCTTATAAGCTGAATGTGAAAGTGCATACGACCAACGTTAGTTTAAAAACAAGTCATTCAAAATACAAGAATCAGCACTGTGGTTCAGCTGGCATTGCAGGTTTGGTAATATTTGCATGTTCTTTCTGTGTCTACAGGAGTTTCCCCCATAGCTTAAAGATGTATGGGTTGTGTAGTAAAGACCACAAGACATAAGAGAAGAATTAGGCCATTTGGTCCATCAGGTCTGCTCCACCATTTAATCACGGCTGATCATCTTTTCCCTCCTTAGCCCCACTCCCGGCCTTCTCCCCGTAACCTTTGATGCCATGGCCAGACATGAACCTCTCAAGCTCTGCCTTAAATACTCCTAACAACCTACCCTCCACAGCTGTCTGTGGTAATACATTCCACAAATTCATCACCCTCTGGCTAAAGAAATTTCTCCGCAACTCTGTTTTAGATGGATGTCTCTCTATCCTGAGGCTGTACCCTCTTGTCCTAGACTCCCTGACCATGGGAAACATTCTTTCCACTTCTACTCTGTCTAAGCCTTTCAACGTTGCAAAGGTTTCAATGAGATTCTCCCTTATCCTTCTAAATTCCAGTGAATACAGACTCAGAGCTATCAAACATTCCTTGTACGATAACCCTTTCATTCCTGAAATCATCCATGTGAACCTCCTCTGAACCCTCTACAGTGCCAGCACATATTTTCTTAGATATGGAGCCCAGGACTGTTCACAACACTCAAGGTGATGCGTCTCCAGTGCCTCATAAAGCCTCAGCATCACATCCCTGCTTTTGTATTCCAGACCTCTTGAAATAAATGCTAACATTGTATTTGCCTTCCTCACCACTGACTTCACCTGTAAGTTAACCTTTGGGATGTTCTGCACAAGGACTCCCAAGTCCTTTTGCAACACAGATTTTAGGATTCTTTCCCCGTTTAGAAAATAGTCTGCACATTTATTTCTTCTACCAAAATGCATAACCCAAAATGCATGACCATGCATTTTCCAACATCGTATTTCATTTGTCACTTTCTTGTCCATTCTCCTAATCTGTCCAAGTCCTTCTGCATCCTACCTGTTTCCTCAACACTACCTGCCCCTCCACCAATCTTTGTATCATCTGCAAACTTGGCAACAAAGCCATCTATTCCATCATCCAATTGGCACTATAAATTGTTTTGAATGTGTAGGTAAGTGGTAGAATCTTGAGGGAGCTGATGGGAAAGTAGGGAAATAAAATGGGTAGGGTAAGATTAGTGTCAATGATCAGAATGAACTTGTTGGGTTAAAGCTCTTACTGTTGTACTGTGTTACTCTATGACCCTAGGTTAACCCAACTATGAGCTTGTCAGAGTTCCATTTATTGTCTTATTTTCCCAGCAGAGAAGCAAGATTAAGTTGACTAAACTGATTTTGCTTCACCTACTGCGTTCATGCATTTCAGTGAAATAAAGCAGTCACTTCTGGACTCCTATCATCAAACATTTCCAGTCCACTCCATGACTGGAGAAACTTGCCTTTTCTATACATTTACTGGATATGACCGTCACTGCTGAAGCCTGCAGTTCACTGGATACCATCATCAACAGTGAGGTGTAAAGTTGAGTCCTGAAGAAGGGACTCGGCCTGAAACGTCAACTATTGGTTCATTTCCATGGATGCTGCCTGACCTGCTGAGTTCCTCCAGCATCATGTGTATGTTGCTGAGATGTACAGTTATTGCACTTTGCAAATTGTGTCTGGAACTGAGGGGTTTGCTGGACCATGCTGATGAGTTTGCAGTCACACACTGACACAAAATTGAGAGGTCAGATTCCCTTCTCAACTGAACAGCCACGTACCATGTTGCTTTTAAAACATTCCAGCAGTTTCTGAATTACTGGAAGTTCATTCCAGATTTAATTAGTTAAAATTAAACTTTACAGCCCCTACAATATATGGTCAGGTCCCCTTAGCATTATTCCAGTCCCTGAAATTCTAGTCCAGTAACTTAACCACTCTGTCACATTACCCAGTGAGGACCAATTCAGAACACAACTGTTAATTCAGTGAGTTATGCTACTGCTTTATTATGTATCAAGTAGAATGTGACACACTCATGCCAACAGTGTTGGAGACAATGTATTAATTTATTAAATCTCTTAATTTTAAGAGACAGAATTAGGACACAGCTTCAATTCCTTCAGAAGCACCTAAAGACTTGGCCAACTGACAAATAAACACTTGTTGGAGCAGTCTGCGGATACTCTTTGCAAATTTGTGTGTGACCTTAGAGAGATTTAACAAGTCATAAGGCACATAGATAAGGTCAATAGCCATTGTCATTCCCCTAGGATATCAGCATCCATTAGTCTTATGAGACCATGGATTTGCGCCTTGGAAGGTTTCCATGGTGCAGGCCTGGGCATGGTTGTATGGAAGACCAGCAGTTGCCCATGCTGCAAGTCTCCCCTCTCCATGTCACCGATGCTGTCCAAGGGAAGGGCATTAGGACCCATACAGCTTGGCACTGGTGTCGTCGCAGAGCAATGTGTGGTTAAGTGCCTTGCTCAAGGACACAACATGCTGCCTCAGCAAAGGCTTGAACGAGCGACCTTCAGATCACGAGCCGAACATCTTAACCACTTGGCCACGCACCAAATCCCCAGGGTAGGGGAGTTGAAAATGAAAGGAGAAAGCTTTAGAAGTTACGTGATGGAAAACCATTTTACACAGAGATTGTCTGGAACAAGCTGCTAGACAAAGTGGTTAAAATGGGTATAATCATGATACTTAAAAGACTTTTGGGCAAGTATATGGATCAGAGAGGTTTAGAGCAGGGGTTCCCAATCTGGGGTCCATGGACCCCTGAGTTAATGGTAGGGGTCTGTGGCATAAAAAAGGTTGTGAACCCCTAGTTTAGAGGAATATATACCAACCAGGCAAATGGGGCTTGCTCGCAGAATACGATGATTGATATCGATGAGTTAGATCAAAGGTTGTGTTTCCATGCTGCAGAGCTCAATGTTTCTATGTCCAAGGAGGCAAAGGTAACATACACTCCATCCAAACTTTCAGTCAGTTACTCTGTTATCATCAAAAGCTTGAAGTTGAGACCAAGACTTTGCAGAAACTTCTTTTCAAGGAGTCTTCACAGAATGCTGCACTCTTTTAGCCCACAACTGTAACACTCATCAAGGCATTGCTAACACATTTTCTGAACCTCCCAGATCATGTGCAAAACTATGAAGGCAGTAGAAAGATAGATTATCGTACAAATAAGGATTCAATGGCAGGAGGTAAAGAGTGGGAATAAAGGGAGCCTTTTCTGGTTGGCTACTGGTGACTTGTGGTGTTCCATAGGGTTCAGTATTGGGACCACTTCTTTTTACATTATATGTCAATGATTTGGATGACAGAATTGATGACTTTGTGGCCATGTTTGCAGATGATACAAAGATAGGTGGAGGTGCAGTTAGTGTTGAGGATGCAGGAAGGCTGCATAAGGACTTAGACAGATTAGGAGAATGGGCAAAGAAGTGGCAGATGGAATACAGTAAGAGGAAGTGTATAGTCATGCACTTTGGTAGAAAGAATAAAAGCACAGATTATTTTCTAAACGGGGAGAAAATTCAAAAATTTGAGGTGCAAAGAGACTTGGGAGTCCTCGTGCAGGATTTCCTAAAGGTTAATTTGCAGGTTAAGTTGGTGGTGAGGAAGGCAAATACAATTTTAGCATTCATATCAAAAGGGCTAGAATATCAAAGTACAAAGTTCAAAGTAAAGTTTACCATCAGAGGACATAGATGTCACCATATATAACCCTGAGATTGTTCCATCATTAAAAATTGGTGAGAGTCAAAGAGGACATGCCAAATTTTGTAACCTTCCTGAGGAAGTAGAAATATTGGTGAGATGTCTTGGCCATGACATCAATGTGCTTGGACCAGGCACATTGATGTCGCACCTAAGAACATGAAGCTCTCAACCCTCCATTCTCAATTTGAAAGTCTACCTTGAAAACACTCTTCAATGGGGCAACATCACCCTAGTTCACTGTGCAACCAACTGTGCACAGAAGCTTGGAATTCAGGACCATCTCCATAAGTTATGATGTCATTAATGGTGTTGAATGAGAGAGGGAGAGGGGGAAGAGGGGGGGGAGAGAGAGAGAGAGAGAGAGAGAGAGTGGAGGGAGAGAGGGAAGGGGGAGGGAAAGGGAAAGGGAGAGGGAGAGATGTTATCAGTTGCTATGCATTTTTGAAGAATGCTATGGCTCACTTTCCCAGGACTGCTCAGCAGCCAGCTATGGATATTTGAATAGCTTCACTGAAGAGAATCATTAAGGCTGATCTCTTCAGTTACTTAATGCAAATACAGTAAATAGAGGAGGTAATAAAGGTACCTGAATGTTATTATGGCAGCCAACAAAAGTTAGATAGAACAAATTGTAGGTGGGGAAGGTTGATGATTGCCTCTAGCAATAAACTAAAGAAAACTCACCTCTTTCTTCCAAACTTCTTGGAGCAAATGTCACAATTCAACCTGTTTTGCATATAATGAATGCATTCTGATGATAGCTATTCTGTTACCTAGTAAGTCATTAATTGTTTGCAGGGAAATGTGCATTCAGTGTGGGGAAGGAAAAAATAACAGCAAATTTATTTACAAAGCATCTTTAAGATTCCAAAATACACAATAGTAGCATGATTACACAAAGTGTTTTACTGCTGTGTGTAATATTTCTGCCCCATGTTTAAAGGCCAGTTACATAGATGTGGTTGGATTTTGTGCTAGCAAATCAGCAAGGACATTTGGGGTCCCATGTTCAGCGAGTCAGGAGTTTGTGTCCTCATCCAGGAGTCTCATTTCTTGTGCTCGGTGAGTCCTGGGTCAATACCTAAGAATGAAGCCCGAAAGGTAGCTGAAAGTTCACATCTAAGCTCGAAGGTCAACCAGAAGTCCAGAAGTCAAAGCCTGAGAGCTAGAGCTCAGTGTCTGCGAATCTCTACAAGCCACTGGATAAGTCGAAAACGCATTGTCTGTGAATCCACGAGTTCGCTGGAGGCCAGAGGCCGAAGGTGGCCTATCCTGGGGTTAGGGGACTGTGTATGTGGGGAAGAGTGGGTTTGTTTTGTATTTGGCCTATCCTGGGGTTAGAGGACTGTGTGAGTGGGGAAGAATGGGTTTGTTTTGTTGTTGATTTGTTGCTTGGTATGTTCTGTTTTGTTCTGCCAAGCTTGGTGGGCAAGTTACGTTAGTGCCAGATTATGTGACAACACTTGTCAGTTGTCCCTAGCTCATCCCTGAGTCTATTAGTTGTTAATGCAAATGATGCATTTTGCTGTATGTTTTGATATACCTCTGATAAATAAATCTGAATCTGCACAATGTGGCTACTGGCTCTCTTCCTCCTTTCTGATCCAGCTCCCCGTCCACCTCACTCTCTCAGTACACACAGGTTACTTTGCAAAGTCCTGGAGATGCTGGACCCCATTCACATTGTTAAAGGTTTGCCAATGGAGGATCAACTCAGTCATGAGTGACTGATTGTACCCTAACCAATTTATCCCCCTGTCCCTGTATTCCTTCAATCTTTTGCCTAACTAAAAACGATCAACTGGATTTTTAATTTTTTCCAATGATTCACCCATACTCACATCTGTCTTTCAGCTTATCACTACCCCTCCTCCCCCTCCCCTATTTCAGCCTTGGACACTTCATGGAGATCAATCCACCATTTTTGTTTTACAGCGTGTCACTACCCCTCCCTCATCCCCCCACAGTTCCAACTTTAGCTTCTTCATGGAGACCAATCCACCATCTTTGTCTTATAGTGTTAGCCTTAAATAACCTTGTTTTAATATCATGTGACTTTGTTCTTGATTTCTCCACCAGAAGAAATATTTCCTTACTATCATGCATGCTATTGCTTTGAAACTGATTTTACCAACCGATCTTCTATATTCCGCATTGATCTGTAAACTTTGTCCCAACTTTTAAACTTGGTGTCACTCTAAGGAATCTTTATCAATGAAGCAAGCTCTTCACTTGCAGAAACAAGCCTCTGTAAAGAAACCTGGCTGTCAATAAGACCATAATATCATAAGATATAGGAGCAGAATTTGGCCGTTAGACCCATCAAGTCTGCTCTGCCATTTCATCATGGGTGCTCCATTTTACTTCTCAGCTCAAATCTCCCATCTCCCCTCTATATCCCTTCATGCCCTACCAATCAAGAATCTATCAACCTCTGCCTTAAATGTACGTAAAGACTTGGCCTCCACAGATTCACCACTCTTTGGCTAAAGAAATTCCTCCTCATCTCCATTCTAAAAGGATGTCATTCTATTCTGAGACTGTGTCCTCTGGATTTAGACTCTCCCAGCATAGAAAACATTCTGTCCACATCCACTCTCTCAAGGTCTTTCACCATTCGATAGGATTCAATTAGGTCACCCCTCATTCTTCTGAATTCTGAATTCCAGAGCCATCAAGCACTTTTCACATAACAAGCAGTTCAATTCTGGAATCATTTAGGTGAGCATCCTTTGGACTCTGTCCAGAATGCATCAAACTAAAAGCTTGTGCAGTATGGAGTTACGTTGCAACTCATCCTGTTGACTGCAATTTTAACCTATCATCACCCTCTCCTTACTAGGAGCCTCACTACACATTTGCTCTGTTTGTAAACCAACACTTCACCCTCAGGTTCAGGTGTAACCTGTCCCTTTTGTACAGGCCATACCCTCCCCAGAACAGATCCCAATGATCCATACTTTAAATCTGAACTGCTCCTTGCACCAGTTTCGACAACATCTTTGAATGCCTTTCATATGACTTTCACTGGTCGATTTCTCTGAATTGCCTGTCATTAATGACCTGTTTGATCTGTGGACAAACAAAAAAGCCTTCGTTAATCTTGGCATCAGTGCTTCAGGAAAACACGCTCAAATATTGAAATCCTTCACATAAATTTTTTGTGCCTGCTGACAGCAGCTTTGTGTAGATGTGCTCAATGGTGGGGAGGGCTTTACCCATGATGGACTGAGACATATCCACTGCTTTTTGTAGGGTTTTCCATTCAAGGGTATTAGTGGCTCCATATCAGGCTGTGATGCAGCTGCTCAACATAGTCTCTAACACACAACTACAGAAGTTTGTCAAATGGCCTACTCTGCCATTCAATAAGAGCATGGCTGATCTGGCCATAGATTCATCTCCACCTATGGGCTTTTTCCTTATAACGCTTAATTCCCCTACTATGCAAAAATACTGTATCTCTAACCTTGTCTTAAATATATTTACTATGTTACGTACCCCGTAACTGGGTTACCAAACCAGATTACTGGAACTAAGAAAGTTTTATTAAAGAAATAAGTAACACAGTACTCTAATAGTAAGGATATAAATGCAACAGGTTAGCAATGATAAAGCACACATGTACACAGAACTAGGGTAATAGGAATCAATCAAGCTGTATCGCAGTCTATGGATAAAATGATCAGTCTCAAGTGACGCAGAGTTCAGTTCAGCTTAGTATAGTTCGCAGTAATCGCTGTTGTGCCTTTGGGGGGAGAGAGAGAGAGAGAGCAAATGATGATATTCAAATCGGATTCAAACAGACCTTTGATATTCCTCGCAGTTAGCTTTCGAGCGAGCCCTTTGTAATGTCTTCTGAGGTCACCGACTGTGAACCCTCCATTCCAGATACGATCGTTCTTCTGCGGTGAACCCGGCACCCAGGCAAGGGCGGACACACACACACCAGGTTTCCGCCGATCGTACCTTCTCACCCTGTGCGTCTATGGTCGGTCCCACAACCAGACCTCCAAAAACTCTCACCAACTTGTGGGGGCACACCGCACTTCTAGGATCTCGTTACCTCGTGATCTCGTGGTGTCATGGTGTGTGTCTTGCCTTAGCGAACTTGTTCCTTTTATCCCCCTGCTGGGGTATCACCTGTCCATCAAACTTCAAACAGTTCAGGTTCAAAGCAACCAGTCTGACAATACTCGGAACTGTGTCTCTTTTCATTAAACTCTCTTGTCTCTCATATTAGCATTTTGAATGTTTCTCTCTTTGTCTCTCTTATCAGCATCAATCTTCTGATAACTTGCTCTTTTGTCACAACTGAGGTAGCCTCTACTGCATCATTGGGCAGAGAATTCCACAGATTCACCACACTCTAGGAAAAGCAGTTCCTCCTCATCTCTGTCCTAAATCTACTTCCCCGAATCTTGAGGCTATGCCGCCTAGTTCTAGTCTCACCTACCAGTGGAAACAATGTTCATGTCTCTGTCTTATCTATCTTTTTCATAATTTTATATGTTTCTATAAGATCTCCTCTCATTTCCAAGTTCCAGCGAATGCAGTCCCAAGCGGCTCAATCTCTTCTCATAGTCTAACCCCCTCATCTCTGGAATCAACGTGGTGAACCTCTTCTGCATCGCCTCCGAAGCCAGTATATCCCTTCTCAAGTAAGGAGACCAGAACTGTATGCAGTACTCCAGGTGCAGCCTCACCAGTACCCTGTACAGTTGCAGCATAACCTCTCTGCTCTTAAATTCAATCCCTCCAACAATGAAGGCCAACAGTCCATTTGCCTTCTTGATAGCCTGATACATCTGCAAATCAACCTTTTGTGATTCATGCATAAGCACTCTCAAGTCCTTCTGCACAACAGCATGCTACAATTTTTTACCATTTAAATAATAATCTACTCTTTCATTTTTCCTTCCAAAATGGATGACCTCACATTTATCAACATTGTACTCCAATTGCCAGACCCTTGCCTACTCACTTAACCTATCTATATCTCTCTGCAGACTCTCTGTATCTTCTGTACAATTTGCTTTTTCACTCAATTTAGTATCATCAGATGACTTGCTATTTCTTCAAGCATTTTCCCAACTACAGATGTTAAACTAACTGGCCTGTAGTTACCTGTCTTTTGCCTACATCCTTTTTTGAACAGTGGCGTGACATTTACTACTACTTCGACTCAGGCCTAGAGGGCCGGCGTCGGGCACGATGACGATCTCTCCACCTCTCCCTCTCCCTCATCAGTGTGTTCAGTTCAACTACATTAGTCGCGCCGCTGTCTTCTAGGAGCATGTTGACCACAGTCTTGAGGGGGCGCCCAGGGTTCACCCTCCCATGCTCGGGCTCCCATATAATGACTAGGCTGGCAGGTAGCTTGGGGTGGCGGAGATATTTGCTGTCTTCCAATCTGCCAGGACATGCCCAGAGTCCAGAGAATTTTGGTAAATCATCACCAAAGCCTCCACAACAATAACTGCCATTTCTTTCAGTACTCTGGGATGCATTCCATCAGGGGACTTATCTATCTTCAGGCCCACAAGCTTTCTCAGCACCACCTCACCTCCCATCGCATCCATAACATCTCTCTTTGGTATGTTAGATGTGTCCTCCACTGTGAAGACCAACACAAAATTCATTAAAAGCCTCGGCCATTTCCTCATTACTCAATATCTATTCCCCCTTCTTGTTCTCCAAGGGACTTGCGTTCACTTTAGCCACCCTTTTCCGCTTTATATAATTATAAAAACTTTTACTATCTGTTTTTATATTTTGTGCTTATGTTCATAATCTAGCTTCCCTTTCTTTTGACTGTACCTCTTCCTAGAGATGCTGCCTGGCCTGCTGCGTTCACCAGCAACTTTTTTGTGTGTCCCTTTCTTTATTGCTTGTTTAGTGGTACTTTGTTGCTTTTTAAAGTTTTCCCTATCTTCCACTTTCCCACTACTCTTGGTGACTTCATGTGCACAAGCTTTTAGTTTGATGCATTCTTTTATTTCCTTAGTTATCCAAGGCTGGCTGTCCCCACCCTTACTGTCCTTGCTTTTAACTGGAATATACTTCTGTTGAGCACTGTGAGAAATCTCTTTGAAAGTCTTCCACTGTTCCTCAACTGTCCCACCATATAGCCTGTGTTCCCAGTCTACACTAGCCAAATCCTTCCTCATCCCATTGTAGTCTCCATTGTTTAGGCATAATACACTGGTTTTAGATTGAACTACTGCACTCTCCATTTGTATGAGAAATTCAGTCATACTGTGATCACTCTTTCCAAGAGTATCCCTACCTACAGGATCACTAATTTTACCTGTCTCATTGTACAGGACCAGATCCAAGCAGGGGTGCTGTCGAGCTTTCTTCATAATTGCACTGATGTGCTGGGCCCAGGACAGGTCCTCTGAAATGATAGCACCGAGGAATTTAATGTTGCTGACCCTCTCCACCTCTGATCCTCCACTGACGATTGGCTGACGGACCTCTGATTTTCTCCTTGTGAAAGCAATAATCAGCTCCTTGGTCTCACTGACATTGAGTAAGAGGTGTTTGTTGTTGCACCACTCAATCAGATTTTCAGGCTCCCTCCTATATGCTGATTCATCACCACTTTTAATTCTGCCAATGACAGTGATCATATTCAGCAAACTTGAATATAGCATTGGAGCTCTGCTTAGGCACACAATCATAATTGTAATGTGGGTAGACCAGGGGCTAAGCACGCACATTGTTGCCAATCTGAACAGATGGGGTCTGCAAGTAAGGAAGTCAAGGATCCAATTGCACCAGAAGTAATTGAGGCCAGGATTTTGAAGCTTATTTTGAATTTTGAGGGGATAATGGTATTAAAAGCTCAGATGTAGTCGAAAAAGAACATCCTGGTGTATGTATCTTTGCTGTCCAAATGTTCCAGGGTTGAGTGAAGAGCCAATAAGATGACATCTGCTGTGGACCTTTTGCTTCCGTTAGCAAATTGCAGATGATCCAAGTCGCTTCTCAGGCATGAGTTGATGTTTCACCACCAGCCTCTCAAAACAATTTATCACTTTCCTAGAGCATATCTTTAGATTTCCCCTTTTTTTTTCTTGGTAGAAATAAGATCCTGCCAAAAGCCATAGGACATGTTTTTCTGAGGTATGCCAAGATCCCAGTCCTTAAGACCTCAGAATCCCAGTCCTTAAGACCTCAGATTTCTACTACATGGATAGAGTTAATGCTTGGCACTGTTTTTGTTTTGGAGATTTCAGAAGAATTTCTAAGTACCTATGAATCAAATCTATCTCTTGGCCAACATCATTGAACAGACCATCTGATGATTTATTTCATCTGCTTGTGGAGCTATGTAGCTTACAAATATGACAGATATGTTTTTATAGGGCCTATATTACGAAGATAAAAAGCAGTGAATCTCCTGAGGCAGTGAAGGAGCTGTATGAAATCAAGTGCATTTTATATAATTTTACAGGGAAGTTGTTTGCCTAGTGAATCAGTCAGGAACTTTTTGAATGCTTGGCAGTTGCCTTTTACTGATGCAATACATGTGGCATATTGGAATATCCAGCCAAGAATTTCTACATATTAAAACAAAATTAATAAGGTGCAGCAAAAGAAAGGAATTAAGGGATAACCAGGTAAGAAATGAAATACTACCTTAGATTATATTAACAAACCATTGACGGGTTGTGATAACCTTTACACCTGACTACCTGGTCTATGAAATGCAAAAGGCACATTACCTGGGGACATAACTCTGTATCTGCAAAGCAGCAATTCCAATATGCAGGCTGTTAAGAAGAGGCCATTGTGGGTTAATGGGGCTTGATCATCTCAGCCAAGTACTTACTACATTGCAGAAGAGGGTAATTCAGTTTATCCCATCTCCCGGGGGCAATCCCATCAGTCCCAATCTCCTTCCCTTTACTTCCCTACAACTTTTTCCCTCTCTCTCACCCAGCAATTTTGCTTTGAATCTTTTGCTATTTAGCTGCACTGAGCATTAATTTACAGTAAAGATAAAAATAAAAATTAACTTTGTCACATGTACATTGCAACATCAAAATGCTGTGTCA
Source organism: Mobula hypostoma (assembly GCF_963921235.1). Taxonomy (NCBI): domain Eukaryota; kingdom Metazoa; phylum Chordata; class Chondrichthyes; order Myliobatiformes; family Myliobatidae; genus Mobula; species Mobula hypostoma. The sequence continues at coordinate 89,878,500 of NC_086100.1, read as the reverse complement.
AGAGATGGCGCCAGTGAACAGCATGACCAACTGCAGTGTCCTACAGACAATTCACAAAACTACTTCTTTTGTTACTTTTCATCCCCAATACCATTCTACAACAAAGCTGCGTACAATTGGAACCTGTGATTTACATTTTGAATGGGTGTATTTGTGCTGATTGAGCGATCTGGTGATTTGCTGTCACCGAGGGATTTCGGTGGGGCTTGGTGTGGAGTGTGTGGTCTGGAAGCCTGGCATGCTGGAGACCATGATCAATTCCATCTCTTCTCTGGTTGAGGTGTCAAGTAAGGTTGAGGTCGATGAGGATGAGAGTGGAGGACAGGCAGGTGTGCAGCACTGTCTGTCCATGTTTGACCTGTTTTTCCTCTCCATTTCGCTAGCTGCTGTTGGAGGAAAGTGCAGAAGTCCTGGGATCCACGTTGCAAGGATTGATCGGTGAGGTTGTGGACCTGTTTTGAGGGATTTTCAGGTTCATGTTGCATGTGTTTCTGGATTTTGGTCACTCATTTTGTTTGCTGTTATTGAGCAGCTTGATTGGGGCCATCGATGCAGCCTGGGGCACTTCAACGAAGAATGGTTCTGTGGTCTGTAGCGGGCTAGCGGGGTGGCACTGAACTGAACTAAACAGGATACCACCGGACTCCTGGTTTGATATTTGCTATTCTGTGGACTGTTCATTTGCTTTCTGCCACTGGCACAATTTGTACTTTTTTCGCGTGTTGCCTGTTTGATGTTTTCTTGAACGGGCTCCATGGTGTTTCTTTGATTTGTGGCTGCCTGCAGGAGGACAAATCTCAGAGTGGTATTCTGTATCCATACTTTGATAATAAATGTACTTTGAATCTGTTTATGTCAAAGAACAAAATAGTCTGAGGATTGTGCTCAGGTCAGCCCGCAAGTGTGGCCATGCTTCCAAAGCCAACATAGCATGCCTGTAACTTCATAACCCTGATCCATATCTCGTTGGAACATGGGAGGAAAACAGAGCACCCAGAGGAGTCCTATGCTGTCACAGGGAGAAGTACAGACAGCGGCAAAAATTGAACCCCAATCACAACAGCTGGTGCTGTAGTTGTTATGCTAACCGCCATATTAGCACACTGCCCATAAGGTGGCACAGGGAACAGAGCTGCTTCCTCATAGATCCAGTGACTTGGGTTTGACCCTGACCACCAGTGCATTCTGTGTTGAATTTCCCTGCTCTCCGTCACTGTGTGGGTTTCCTCCACTTGCTCCAGTTGTCTCCCATATTCCAAAGATGAGTAGCTGGTAGTTAATTAGCTAATTGTTCCTGGTCTAGATAGGTAGCGGGAGTTGATAGGCATGTGAGCGATAATAGGTTACAGGGAAATATGTGAGAGAATCAGAGTGATGGAACCGCTTTAAGAGTGAGCATAGACTGAATGGGTTCAATAGCTATCGTTGACATTATCAGGAACGTGAAATAATGTGAAGCCCTCTCACTTCCCTCTAATAGCTTGAAAACTTCAATCTTATAACCATTTAAGGGAATACAATCCTAATACGTGTAATATATTCTTGTAATTGCTTTAGGGCTGTGTATCATTCTGATTGATCTGCAGCCCAGTGCATTTAAGACTAATAAATCTCCTGAGAGGTGTTGGGCCCAGAATCCCCCATGGCACTTCAGGCATTTGACTGGGGTGGGTACCAGCTGTTGTGCTTTTGCTTTCCTGTTCTCTAGCTGATGTTCCGTTTGCCTGCACGATTATTTTCCATCTTTACCCATACCATTTTAATTATCTCTTTCCACAGATCTCTAATCTTCTTCGTTTTCATTGCTTCCGTTTTCAAGCATTACTTATAAAGCAATACACGCAATGTGCTGGAGCGGCTCAGCAGGTCAGGCAGCATCTGTGGATGGGAATAAACAGTCAACGTTTTGAGCCGTGACCCTTCATTCAGTCCTAGATTTCCAGCATCTGCAGTAACTCTTGTGTCCATTACTTATTAATTACTTTACTCTTTTGTATTAGACCAAAACTGAATGACTTCACACTTGCTGACACTACAATCAATGTATCTCTTTGTCTACTTTCCATCCATCAGCTTAGCCATCTGTACAGGTTACATGATGTTTACAGGTTTACATATATCCCCTGATATTTACCAAATAATTACAGGTTTACATGACATCCAGGTGTTTGTATTCAGCGGCCTGGCCAGCATGCCAAAAGCCTTCTTCACTGCCCTGTCTAACTTTGACTCCACTTTCAGGGAAGCATGCACTTGTACTCCAAGGTCCATCTGTCCTACAACGCTCCCCAGGGCCCTGCCATTCACTGTGAAAGTCCTACCTCAAGGTAACTTGCCAAAATGCAACACATTTCACTGATCTGAATGATGTTGAGGTCAGATGCCAGTGGGTCTCATTCTGTCACTGGACTGAAAGTGTGGCAGAGTGTAGTGGGAAGGGGTGGGAAGGGATGGGGAGATTGAGTGTACTTCAGATCAGATGTCTCTTTGCATTTTGTTTACAAACATAAACTGCACAATATAGTTGCTTATTGATCTTTGTTTCACGTTATCATTATTTTTCTGATTAGTTTCTACCAGTTCAGCTACTTTAAGCCTTTTTACATTGTTTAAACAAAATCTGTTTCAAAGTTTCAAAGGTACAATTTAATGTCAGAGAAGTATATACAATATACATCCTGAAATGCTTTTTCTTCGCAATCATCTACAAAAACAGAGGAGTGCCCCAAAGAATGAACGGCAGTTAAACGCGAGAATCCCAAAGATCCCCCCAAGCTCCTTCCTCCCACGCGTAAGTGGCAGCGAGCAACGATCCCCCTACCCCCACTGGTAAAAGAAAAGGCATTAGCCACTGCCATCGAACACTCAAGCATGAGCAAAGCAATAGCAAAGACACAGACTTGCAGTTACCCCAGAGACTTCGTGTGTCACCCGGTAATCGACATACCGCAGGTTCTCTCTCTCCCTAATAAGGGAGAAAGAGATGTCTCCTTTTTCCTAGCGAGCGCGGATACATAACAAACAACTCGCTGGTTGATGATGTTAAAAGTCTGTTACGTAGCTTTTTTCGAGCTCTGTGCCTGAAGATCACTAAGATCCCAGATCTCTAGGCACACAGCCATAGATATTTTGATTCCCCTAACGACACACAGGTCTACTGTCGTGACACTAACCCTCGATCCGCCCATCTCCAGAGCCCCGAGATCCTAGGCTTCTAAATTCGAGCCAGACTCTTAGGCTGAGCACTTGGCCAGTTATGGAGCCCCGAGAACAGGTTCCATTCCTGCAAAGAACCACAGTCAGCGTGTAACTCCAGGTCAGGATTTTCAAAAGAACCCTGAAAGGGAAAAATAGAGATATTAAAGATGGAGCTGTTTCCAAAGAGGCAAGCAAAGGAGTCGTGTTTAGGCACCATTAACCCTCCTAAGCTCCGCCTTCTGCATTTGGATTGTTCTTGCAAGAGAACTAATTAAAAGTAATTCAAAAGCCTGTTATAGCGGCAAACTCCCCGAAAGGCTAATGAGGTTTTCCAAGCTCAGGGAGAGTTTCCTAACGCCTAGCTGCTCTAACAGTATGTTCCGACAGATATGAACAGACCAGCAGCAAAGTTCCAGACTCCATCAATCCCACAGCGAAGAAACAGGCCCTATGGTTCAGTGAGTCTGTGTGAACCATCAACCAATCACTTACATTAACACTTCATTACTCCCATTATTTAATTCTCCATCATCTGCCCCCCAATTTAACCACTAACCATCACACCAGGAGCAAATCGTAATGGGCAATTCACCTACCAACCTGCACATGGTGGGGATGTAGGAGGAAACCAGATCTCCCTGAGGATACCTGCACAGTTACAGGGAGAACATGCAAATCTGAAACAGACAGTTACAGGGAGTACGTGCAATCCTCACACAGACAGTTACAGGGAGAAGACGCAAACCTCAGAAAGACAGTTACAGGAAGAATACGCAAACCTCACACAGACAGTTGCAGGGATAATACACAAACGTAACACAGACAGTTACAGGGAGAACACGCAAACCTCACATAGTTTCAGGGGGAATGTGCTAACCTCACATAGACAAGGGAGAACGTGCAAACCTCTCACAGACTCTTACAGGTAGAATGTGCAAACCTCACACAGACAGCTCGAGGGAGAACATGCAAACCTCACTCAAACAGTTACAGGGAAAATGTGCAAACCTCACACAGACAATTACCAGGAGAACACGTGAACCAGACCACACCTGGAGTATTGTGTGCAGTTTTGGTCCCCTAATCTGACGAAAGACATCCTTGCCATAGAGGGAGTACAAAGAAGGTTCACCAGATTGATTCCTGGGATGGCAGGACTTTCATATGAAGAAAGACTGGATGAACTGGGCTTGTACTCGTTGGAATTTAGAAGATTGAGGGGGGATCTGATTGAAACGTATAAGATCCTAAAGAGATTGGACAGGCTAGATGCAGGAAGATTGCTCCCGATGTTGGGGAAGTCCAGAACGAGGGGCCACAGTTTGAGGATAGAGGGGAAGCCTTTTAGGACCGAGATTAGGAAAAACTTCTTCACACAGAGAGTGGTGAATCTGTGGAATTCTCTGCCACAGGAAACAGTTGAGGCCAGTTCATTGGCTATATTTAAGAGGGAGTTAGATATGGCCCTTGTGGCTACGGGGGTCAGGGGGTATGGACGGAAGGCTGGGGCGGGGTTCTGAGTTGGATGATCAGCCATGATCATAATAAATGGCGGTGCAGGCTCGAAGGGCCGAATGGCCTACTCCTGCACCTATTTTCTATGTTTCTATGTTTCTATACATAGAGAGTTACAGGGAGTATGTGCAATCCTCACACAGACAGATACAGAGAGAAAATGCAAACCTCACACAGTTACAGAGAGAACGCGCAAACCTCACACAGACAGTTACAGAGAGAACACGCAAACCTCTCATAGACAGTTACAGGGAGAATGTGCAAACCTCACACCGACTGTTACTGGGAGAACTTGCAAACCTGACACAGACAGTTACAGGGAGATCACACAAACCTCACACAGTCAGTTAAAGGGAGAATACATAAACCTCACACAGACAGTTACAGGGAGAACATGTGCAAACCTCACACAGACAGTTACAGGGAGAATGCAAACCTCACACAGACAGTTACAGGGAGAACATGCAAACCTCACACAGACAGTTACAGGGAGAACAAGCAAACTTCACATAGACAGTTACAGGGAGAACATGCAAACCTCACACAGACAGTTACAGGGAGAACACGCAAACCTCACACAGACAGTTACAGGGAGAACGTGCAAACCTCACACAGACAGTTACAGGGAGAACACGCAAACCTCACACAGACAGTTACCGGGAGAACTTGCAAACCTCACACAGACAGTTATAGGGAGAACATGCAAACCTCACTCAGACAGTTACAGGGAGAATGTGCAAACCTCACACAGACAGTTACAGGGAGAACACGCAAACCTCACACAGACAGTTACAGGGAGAACGTGCAAACCTCACACAGACAGTTACAGGGAGAACATGCAAACCTCACACAGACAGTTACAGGGAGAACACGCAAACTTCACATAGACAGTTACAGGGAGAACACGCAAACCTCACACAGACAGTTACAGGGAGAACACGCAAACCTCACACAGACAGTTACAGGGAGAACGTGCAAACCTCACACAGACAGTTACAGGGAGAACGTGCAAACCTCACACAGACAGTTACAGGGAGAACATGCAAACCTCACACAGACAGTTACAGGGAGAACTTGCAAACCTCACACAGACAGTTACAGGGAGAACGTGCAAACCTCACACAGACAGTTGCAGGGAGAACGTGCAAACCTCACACAGACAGTTACAGGGAGAACGTGCAAACCTCACACAGACAGTTACAGGGAGAACGTGCAAACCTCACACAGACAGTTACAGGGAGAACGTGCAAACCTCACACAGACAGTTACAGGGAGAACGTGCAAACCTCACACAGACAGTTACAGGGAGAACACGCAAACCTCACACAGACAGTTACAGGGAGAATGTGCAAACCTCACACCGACAGTTACAGGGAGAACTTGCAAAACTCACACAGTTACAGGGAGAACGTGGAAACCTCACACAGACCCTTACAGGGAGAACGTACAAACCTCACACAGACAGTTACAGGGAGAACGTGCAAACCTCACACAGACAGTTACAGGGAGAACGTGCAAACCTCACACAGACAGTTACAGGGAGAACGTGCAAACCTCACACAGACAGTTACAGGGAGAACGTGCAAACCTCACACAGACAGTTACAGGGAGAACGTGCAAACCTCACACAGACAGTTACAGGGAGAACTTGCAAACCTCACACTTACAGTTACAGGGAGAACGTAAAAATCCTCACTCAGACAGTTACAGGGAGAATGTGCAAACCTCACTCACAGAGTTACAGGGAGAAAATGCAAACATCACACAGACAGTTACAGGGAGAACATGCAAACCTCACACAGACAGTTACAGGGAGAACGTGCAACCCTCACATTGGCAGTTACGGGGAGAACGTGCAAACCTCACACAGACAGTTACAGGGAGAACGTGCAAACCTCACACAGACTATTACAGGGAGAAAACACAAACCTCACACAGACAGTTACAGGGAGAACGTGCAAACCTCACACAGACAGTTACAGGGAGAACACGAAAACCTCACACAGACAGTTACAGGGAGAACGTGCAAATCTCACACAGACAGTTACAGGGAGAACACGCAAAACTCACACAGACTGTTACAGGGAGAACGTGCAAACCTCACACAGACAGTTACAGGGAGAATGTGCAAACCTCACACAGACAGTTACAGGGAGAACGTGCAAACCTCACACAGACAGTTACAGGGAGAACACGCAAACTTCACATAGACAGTTACAGGGAGAACATGCAAACCTCACACAGACAGTTACAGGGAGAACGTGCAAACCTCACACAGACAGTTACAGGGAGAACGTCAAACCTCACACAGACAGTTACAGGGAGAACGTGCAAACCTCACACAGACAGTTACAGGGAGAACGTGCAAACCTCACACAGACAGTTACAGGGAGAACGTGCAAACCTCACACAGACAGTTACAGGGAGAACATGCAAACCTCACACAGACAGTTACAGGGAGAACGTGCAAACCTCACACAGACAGTTACAGGGAGAAACAGCAAACCTCACACAGACAGTTACAGGGAGAACGTGCAAACCTCACAGACAGTTACAGGGAGAACATGCAAACCTCACACAGACAGTTACAGTGAGGACGTAATAATCCTCAGACAGACAGATACAGGGAGAACGTGCAAACCTCACAGACAGTTACTTGGAGAACATGCAAACCTCACACAGACAGTTACAGGGAGAACGTGCAAACCTCACACAGTCACAGGGAGAACGTGCAAACCTCACACAGACAGTTACAGTGAGATCGTAAAAATCCTCAGACAGACAGTTACAGGGAGAACGTGCAAACCTCACACAGACAGTTACAGGGAGAACTTGCAAACCTCACACAGACAGTTACAGGGAGAACGTGCAAACCTCACACAGACAGTTACAGGGAGAACACGCAAACCTCACACAGACAGTTACAGGGAGAACATGCAAACCTCACACAGACAGTTACAGGGAGAACATGCAAACCTCACACAGACAGTTACAGGGAGAACGTGCAAACCTCACACAGACAGTTACAGGAGAACGTGCAAACCTCACACAGACAGTTACAGGGAGAACGTGCAAACCTCACACAGACAGTTACAGGGAGAACGTGCAAACCTCACACAGACAGTTACAGGGAGAACGTGCAAACCTCACACAGACAGTTACAGGGAGAACGTGCAAACCTCACACAGACAGTTACAGGGAGAACATGCAAACCTCACACAGACAGTTACAGGGAGAACACGCAAACCTCACACAGACAGTTACAGGGAGAACATGCAAAACTCACAGAGACAGTTACTGGGAGAACGTGCAAAACTCACAGAGAGAGTTACTGGGAGAACGTGCAAACCTCAGACTGTTGCATGGAGAACGTGTAAACCTCACACAGATAGTTACAGGGAGAACGTGCAAACCTAGCACAGACAGTTACAGGGAGAACGTGCAAACCTCACATAGACAGTTACAGGGGAACGTGCAAATCTTACACAGACAGTTACAGGGAGAACATGCAAACCTCATAGACTGTTACAGGGAGAACACACAAACCTACACAGACAGTTCCAGGGAGAACATGCAAACCTCACACAGACAGTTACAGGGAGAACACGCAAACCTCACACAGACAGTTACAGGGAGAACGTGCAAACCTCACACAGACAGTTGCAGGGAGAACGTGCAAACCTCACACAGACAGTTACAGGGAGAACACGCAAACCTCACACAGACAGTTACAGGGAGAACACGCAAACCTCACACAGACAGTTACAGGGAGAACATGCAAACGTCAGGCAGACAGTTACAGGGAGAACATGCAAACCTCACACAGACAGTTACAGGGAGAATGTGCAAACCTCACACAGACAGTTACAGGGAGAACATGCAAACCTCACACAGACAGTTACAGGGAGAACATGCAAACCTCACACAGACAGTTACAGGGAGAACGTACAAACCTCACACAGACAGTTACAGGGAGAACACGCAAACCTCACACAGACAGTTACCGGGAGAACGTGCAAACCTCAAACTGACAGTTACAGGGAGAACACGCAAACCTCACACAGACTGTTACAGGGAGAACACACAAACCTCACACAGACAGTTACAGGGAGAACATGCAAACCTCACACAGACAGTTACAGGGAGAACGTGCAAACCTCACACAGACAGTTACAGGGAGAACACGCAAACCTCACACAGACAGTTACAGGGAAAACGTGCAAACCTCACAGACAGTTACAGGGAGAACACACAAACCTCACACAGACAGTTCCAGGAAGAACTTACAAACTTCATATTTACAGTTACAGGGAGAAGGTAAAAATCCTCAGCCAACAGTTACAGGGAGAACACGCAAACCTCACACAGACAGTTACAGGGAGAACACGCAAACCTCGCTCAGACAGTTACCGGGAGAACATGCAAACCTCGCCCGACAGTTACAGGGGAACGTACAAACCTCACCCAGACAGTTACAGGGGAACATGCAAACCTCACACAGACAGTTACAGGGAGAACGTGCAAACCTCACACAGACAGTTACAGGGAGAACGTGCAAACCTCACACAGACAGTTACAGGGAGAACACGCAAACCTCACACAGACAGTTACAGGGAGAACGTGCAAACCTCACACAGACAGTTACAGGGAGAACATGCAAACGTCACATAGACAGTGACAGGGAGAACACACAAACCTCGCTCAGACAGTTACCGGGAGAACATGCAAACCTCGCCCGACAGTTACAGGGGAACGTACAAACCTCACCCAGACAGTTACAGGGAGAACATGCAAACCTCACACAGACAGTTACAGGGAGAACATGCAAACACACACAGAGTGTTACTGAGAGAATACGCAAACCTTACACAGACAGTTACAGGGAGAATGTGCAAACCTCACATTTACAGTTACAGGGAGAACGTAAAAATCCTCACACAGACAGTTACTGGGAGAATGTGCAAACCTCACACTGTTACTGGGAGAACTTGCAAACTTCAGACAGACAGTTACAGGGAGAACATGCAAACCTCACACAGACAGTTACAGGGAGAACGTGCAAACCTCACACAGACAGTTACAGGGAGAACGTGCAAACCTCACACAGACAGTTACAGGGAGAACGTGTAAACCTCACACAGACAGTTACAGGGAGAACGTGCAAACCTCACACAGACAGTTACAGGGAGAACACGCAAACCTCACACAGACAGTTACAGGGAGAACGTGCAAATCTTACACAGACAGTTACAGGGAGAACATGCAAACGTCACATAGACAGTTACAGGGAGAACACACAAACCTCGCTCAGACAGTTACCGGGAGAACATGCAAACCTCACCCAGACAGTTACAGGGAGAACGTACAAACCTCACACAGACAGTTACAGGGAGAACACGCAAACCTCACACAGACAGTTACAGGGAGAACGTGCAAACCTCACACAGACAGTTACAGGGAGAACACGCAAACCTCACACAGACAGTTACAGGGAGAACGTGCAAACCTCACACAGACAGTTACAGGGAGAACGTGCAAACCTCACACAGACAGTTACAGGGAGAACACGCAAACCTCACACAGACAGTTACAGGGAGAACATGCAAACCTCACACAGACAGTTACAGGGAGAATGTGCAAACCTCACACAGACAGTTACAGGGAGAACGTGCAAACCTCACACAGACAGTTACAGGGAGAACATGCAAACCTCACACAGACAGTTACAGGGAGAACATGCAAACCTCACACAGACAGTTACAGGGAGAACGTGCAAACCTCACACAGACAGTTACAGGGAGAACACGCAAACCTCACACAGACAGTTACAGGGAGAACGTGCAAACCTCACACAGACAGTTACAGGGAGAACATGCAAACCTCACACAGACAGTTACATGAGAACGTAAAAACCTCACACAGACAGTTACAGGGAGAACATGCAAACCTCACACAGACAGTTACAGGGAGAACATGCAAACCTCACACAGACAGTTACAGGGAGAACGTGCAAACCTCACACAGACAGTTACAGGGAGAACGTGCAAACCTCACACAGACAGTTACAGGGAGAACGTGTAAACCTCACACAGATAGTAACAGGGAGAACGTGCAAACCTCACACAGACAGTTACAGGGAGAACATGCAAACCTCACACAGACAGTTACAGGGAGAACGTGCAAACCTCACACAGACAGTTACAGGGAGAACGTGCAAACCTCACACAGACAGTTACAGGGAGAACGTCTAAACCTCACACAGACAGTTACAGGGAGAACATGCAAACCTCACACAGACAGTTACAGGGAGAACATGCAAACCTCACGCTGTTACAGGGATAACACGCAAACCTACACAGACAGTTAAGGGGAGAACATGCAAACCTCACACAGACAGTTACACGGAGAACATGCAAACCTCACACAGACAGTTACAGGGAGAACGTGCAATCCTCAGACTGTTGCAGAGAGAACGTGTAAACCTCACACAGATAGAAACAGGGAGAACGTGCAAACCTCACACAGACAGTTACAGGGAGAACGTGCAAACCTTACACAGACAGTTACAGGGAGAACATGCAAACGTCTCACACAGTTACAGGGAGAACACGCAAACCTCACTCAGACAGTTACAGGGAGAACATGCAAACCTCACACAGACAGTTACAGGGAGAACACGCAAACCTCACACAGACAGTTACAGGGAGAACGTGCAAACCTCACACAGACAGTTACAGGGAGAACGTGCAAACCTCACACAGACAGTTGCAGGGAGAACGTGCAAACCTCACACAGACAGTTACAGGGAGAACACGCAAACCTCATTCAGACAGTTACAGGGAGAACACGCAAACCTCACACAGACAGTTACAGGGAGAACATGCAAACCTCACACAGTCACAGGGAGAACGTGCAAACCTCACACAGACAGTTACAGTGAGAACGTAAAAATCCTCAGACAGACAGTTACAGGGAGAACGTGCAAACCTCACACAGACAGTTACAGGGAGAACGTGCAAACCTCACACAGACAGTTACAGTGAGAACGTGCAAACCTCACACAGACAGTTACAGGGAGAACGTGCAAACCTCACACAGACAGTTACAGGGAGAACACGCAAACCTCACACAGACAGTTACAGGGAGAATGTGCAAACCTCACACAGACAGTTACAGGGAGAACGTGCAAACCTCACACAGACAGTTACAGGGAGAACGTGCAAACCTCACACAGACAGTTACAGGGAGAACATGCAAACCTCACACAGACAGTTACAGGGAGAACGTGCAAACCTCACACAGACAGTTACAGGGAGAACACGCAAACCTCACACAGACAGTTACAGGGAGAACGTGCAAACCTCACACAGACAGTTACAGGGAGAACACGCAAACTTCACATAGACAGTTACAGGGAGAACACACAAACCTCACACAGACAGTTACAGGGAGAACATGCAAACCTCACACAGACAGTTACAGGGAGAACGTGCAAACCTCACACAGACAGTTACAGGGAGAACACGCAAACCTCACTCAGACAGTTACAGGGAGAACGTGCAAACCTCACACAGACAGTTACACGGAGAATACGCAAACCTCACACAGACAGTTACAGGGAGAACGTGCAAACCTCACACTGTTGCAGGGAGAACGTGTAAACATCACTCAGACAGTTACAGGGAGAACACGCAATCCTCACACAGACTGTTACAGGGAGAACACGCAAACTTCACACAGACAGTTACAGGGAGAACACGCAAACCTCACACAGACAGTTACAGGGAGAACGTGCAAACCTCACACAGACAGTTACAGGGAGAACACGCAAACCTCACACAGACAGTTACAGGGAGAACATGCAAACCTCACACAGACAGTTACAGGGAGAACGTGCAAACCTCACATAGACAGTTACTTGGAGAACACGCAAACTTGACACAGACAATTACAGAGAGAACGTGCAAACCTCTCACAACTGTTGCAGGGAGAACGTGTAAACCTCACACAGATAGTTACAGGGAGAATGTGCAAGCCTAGCACAGACAGTTACATGGAGAACGTGTAAACCTCACACAGATAGTTACAGGGAGAATGTGCAAGCCTAGCACAGACAGTTACATGGAGAACGTGTAAACCTCACACAGACAGTTACAGGGAGAACGTGCAAACCTCACACAGACAGTTACAGGGAGAACATGCAAACCTCACACAGACAGTTACAGGGAGAACGTGCAAACCTCACAGACAGTTACAGGGAGAACACGCAAACCTACACAGACAGTTACAGGGAGAACATGCAAACCACACAGAGTGTTACTGGGAGAATATGCAAACCTTACACAGACAGTTACAGGGAGAATGTGCAAACCTCACCCAGACAGTTACAGGGAGAACGTGCAAACCTCACACAGACAGTTACAGGGAGAATACGCAAACCTCACTCAGACAGTTACTGGGAGAACTTGCAAACCTCAAACAGACAGTTACAGGAGAACACGCAAACCTCACACAGACAGTTACAGGGAGAACGTGCAAACCTCACACAGACAGTTACAGGGAGAACGTGCAAACCTCACACAGACAGTTACAGGGAGAACGTGCAAACCTCACACAGACAGTTACAGGGATAACACGCAAACCTACACAGACAGTTAAGGGGAGAACATGCAAACCTCACCCAGACAGTTACACGGAGAACGTGCAAACCTCACACAGACAGTTACAGGGAGAACATGCAAACCTCACACAGACAGTTACAGGGAGAACGTGCAAACCTCACACAGACAGTTACAGGGAGAACATGCAAATCTCACATTGACAGTTACAGGGAGAACACGCAAACCTCACACAGACAGTTACAGGGAGAAGGCGCAAACTTTGCACGGACAGTTGCAGGGAGAACTTGCAAATCTCCCACAGACAGTTGCAGTTAGAAAACACAAACCTCACACAGACAGTCACAGGGAGAACGTGCAAACCTCACACAGACAGTTACAGGGAGAACGTGCAAACCTCACACAGACAGTTACAGGGAGAACACGAAAACCTCACTCAAACAGTTACTGGGAGAACTTGCAAACAGACATTTACAGGGAGAACACGCAAAACTCACACAGACTGTTACTGGGAGAACGTGCAAACCTCATACATACAGTTGCACGGAGAATGTGTAAACATCACTCAGACAGTTACAGGGAGAACACGCAATCCTCACACAGACTGTTACAGGGAGAACACGCAAACTTCACATAGATAGTTACAGGGAGAACATGCAAACCTCACACAGACAGTTACAGGGAGAATGTGCAAACCTCACACAGACAGTTACAGGGAGAACGTGCAAACCTCACACAGACAGTTACAGGGAGAACGTGCAAACCTCACACAGACAGTTACAGGGAGAACGTGCAAACCTCACACAGACAGTTACAGGGAGAACATGGAATCCTCACACAGACAGTTACAGGGGAACGTGCAAATCTCCCACAGACAGTTTCAGGTAGAACACAGAAACCTCACACAGTTACAGGGAGAACGTCAAAACCTCACAGACAGTTACAGGGAGAACGTGCAAACCTCACACAGACAGTTACAGGGAAAACGTGCAAACCTCACAGACAGTTACTTGGAGAATACTCAAACTTGACACAGACAGTTACAGAGAGAACGTGCAAACCTCACACAGACAGTTACAGGGAGAACGTGCAAACCTCACACAGACAGTTACAGGGAGAACATGCAAACCTCACACAGACAGTTACAGTGAGAACGTGCAATCCTCAGACAGACAGATACAGGGAGAACGTGCAAACCTCACATAGACAGTTACAGGGAGAACACGCAAACCTCACACAGACAGTTACAGGGAGAACGTGCAAACCTCACACAGACAGTTACAGGGAGAACGTGCAAACCTCACACAGACAGTTACAGGGAGAACGTGCAAACCTCACACAGACAGTTACAGGGAGAACACGCAAACCTCACACAGACAGTTACAGGGAGAACGTGCAAACCTCACACAGACAGTTACAGGGAGAACACGCAAACTTCACATAGACAGTTACAGGGAGAACACGCAAACCTCACACAGACAGTTACAGGGAGAACGTGCAAACCTCACACAGACAGTTACAGGGAGAACGTGCAAACCTCACACAGACAGTTACAGGGAGAACGTGCAAACCTCACACAGACAGTTACAGGGAGAACGTGCAAACCTCACACAGACAGTTACAGGGAGAACGTGCAAACCTCACACAGACAGTTACAGGGAGAACGTGCAAACCTCACACAGACAGTTACAGGGAGAACATGCAAACCTCACACAGACAGTTACAGGGAGAACATGCAAACCTCACACAGACAGTTACAGGGAGAACGTGCAAACCTCACACAGACAGTTACAGGGAGAACACGCAAAACTACACAGACAGTTACAGGGAGAACGTGCAAACCTCACTCAGACAGTTAGAGGGAGAGCACGCAAACCTCACACAGACTGTTACAGGGAGAACACACAAACCTCACACAAACAGTTACAGGGAGAACATGCAAACCTCACACAGACAGTTACAGGGAGAACGTGCAAACCTCACCCAGACAGTTACAGTGAGACCGTGGAAAATTCACACAGACAGTTACAGGGAGAACAAACAAACCTCACACAGACAGTTACAGGGAGAACACGCAAACGTCACATAGACAGTTACAGGGAGAACACGCAAACCTCACACAGACAGTTACAGGGAGAACATGCAAACCTCACACAGACAGTTACAGGGAGAACATGCAAACCTCACACAGACAGTTACAGGGAGAACACGCAAACCTGCACAGACAGTTACAGAGAGAACATGCAAACCTCACACAGACAGTTAATGGGAGAATACGCAAACCTCACACAGACAGTTACTGGGAGAACGTGCAAACCTCACACAGAACGTTACAGGGAGAACATGGAAGCCTCACAGAGACGGTTACACGGAGAACATGCAAACCTCTCACAGACAGATGCACGGAGAATGTGGAAACCTCACACAGACTGTTACAGGGAGAACATGCAAATCTCACACAGTTACAGGGAGAACGTGCAAACCTCACACAGACAGTTACAGGGAGAACATGCAAACCTCACACAGACAGTTACAGGGAGAACGTGCAAACCTCACACAGACAGTTACAGGGAGAACATGCAAACCTCACACAGACAGTTACAGGGAGAACACGCAAACCTCACACAGACAGTTACAGGGAGAACGTGCAAACCTCACACAGACAGTTACAGGGAAAACGTGCAAACTTCACACAGATAGTTACAGGGAGAACACGGAATCCTCACACAGACAGTTACAGGGGAACGTGCATACCTCACACAGACAGTTACAGGGAGACACGCAAACATCACACGGACTGTTGCTGGGAGAAAGTGCAAACCTCACAGTGAAAGTTGCATGGAGAACGTGTAAACCTCACACAGACAGTTACAGGGAGAACACACAAACCTCACACAGACAGTTACAGGGAGAAAGTGCAAACCTCACACTGACAGTTACAGGGAGAACACGCAAACCTCACACAGACAGTTACAGGGAGAACATGCAAACCTCACACAGACAGTTACAGGGAGAACATGCAAACCTCACACAGACAGTTACAGGGAGAACGTGCAAACCTCACACAGACAGTTACAGGGAGAACATGCAAACCTCACACAGACAGTTACAGGGACAACGTGCAAACCTCACGCAGACAGTTACAAGGAGAACCTGCAAACCTCACGCAGACAGGTACAAGGAGAACATGCAAACCTCTGACAGACAGTTGCAGGGAGAACATGCAAACCTCACACAGACAGTTACAGGGAGAACACGCAAACCTCACACAGACAGTTACTGTGAAAACGTGCAAACCTCACACAGAACAGTTACAGGGAGCACATGGAAACCTCACAGAGACGTTACACGGAGAACATGCAAACCTCACACAGACAGATGCACAGAGAACGTGCAAACCTCACACAGACAGTTACAGGGAGAATATGCAAACCTCACACATACATTTACAGGGAAAATGTACAAACCTCGCACAGAATGTTACAGGGAGAACATGGAAACCTCACACAGTTAGTTACAGGGAGAACGAGCAAACCTCAGACAGACAGTTACAGGGAGAATACGCAAACCTCACACATACAGTTACTGAGAAAATTTACAAACCTCGCACAGAACGTTACAGGGAGAACATGGAAACCTGAGAGAGACAGTTACATGGAGAACATGCAAACCTCACAGAGACAGTTACTGGAAGAACATGCAAAACTCACAGAGACAGTTACTAGGAGAACGTGCAAACCTCACAGAGACAGTTGGACGGAGAAAGTGCAAACCTAATACAGACAGTTACAGGGAGAACATGCAAACCTCACACAGACAGTTACAGGGAGAACGTGCAAACCTCACACAGTTGCAGGGAGAACACGGAAACCTACACAGACAGTTCCAGGGAGAACATGCAAACCTCACACATACAGTTACTGGGAAAATGTACAAACCTCGCACAGAACGTTACAGGAAGAACATGGAAACCCCACACAGACAGTTACAGGGAGAATATGCAAACCTCACAGAGACAGTTACAGGGAGAACATGCAAAACTCACAGAGACAGTTACTAGGAGAACGTGCGAACTTCACAGAGACAGTTGGACGGAGAAAGTGCAAACCTAATGCAGACAGTTACAAAGAGAACATGCAAACCTCACACATACAGTTACTGGGAAAATGTACAAACCTCGCACGGAACGTTACAGGAAGAACATGGAAACCTCACGGATATAGTTACACAGATAACATGGAAACCTCACACAGACAGATGCAAGGAGGACGTGCAAACCTTATACTGTTGCAGGGAGAACGTGTGAACCTCACACAGATAGATGCAGGGAGAAAACGGAATCCTCACACAGACAGTTACAGGGGAACATGCAAACCTCACACAGACAGTTGCAGGGAGAACACGCAAACATCACACAGACAGTTACTGGGAAAATGTGCAAACCTCACACAGAACGTTACAGGGAGAACATGGAAACCTCACAGAGACAGTTACATGGAGAACATGCAAACCTCACACAGACAGATGCACGGAGAACGTGCAAACCTCACACAGACAGTTGCAGGGAGAAGATGCAAATCTCACACAGTCGCAGTGAGAACGAGCAAACCTCAGACAGACAGTTACAGGGAGAATATGCAAACCTCACACAGACATTTACTGGGAGAACGTGCAAACCTCACACAGAACGTTACAGGGAGAACATGGAAACCTCACAGAGACGGTTACAGGGAGAACATGCAAACCTCTCACAGACAGATGCACGGAGAACGAGCAAACCTCACACAGACAGTTACAGGGAGAACATGCAAACCTCTCACACAGTTACAGGGAGAACGAGCAAACCTCACACAGACAGTTACAGGGAGAACGTGCAAACCTCACACAGACAGTTACTGGGAGAACGTGCAAACCTCACACAGATAGTTACAGGGAGAACATGGAAACCTCACACAGACAGTTACACGGAGAACATACAAACCTCACACAGACAGTTACAGGGGAACGTGCATACCTCACACAGCAAACCTAATATAGACAGTTACAGGGAGAACATGCAAACCTCTCACAGACAGTTACTGGGAGAACGTGCAAACCTCACACAGAACGTTACAGGGAGAACATGGAAACCTCACAGAGACGGTTACAGGGAGAACATGCAAACCTCTCACAGACAGATGCAGGGAGAACGTGCAAACCTCACACAGACAGTTACAGGGAGAACATGCAAATCTCACACAGACAGTTACTGGGAGAACGTGCAAACCTCACACAGAACGTTACAGGGGGAACATGGAAACCTCACACAGACAGTTACAGTGAGAGCATGGAAACCTCACACAGACAGTTACAGGGAGAACGTGCAAAGCTCACTCAGAGAGTTATTGGGAGAACTTGCAAACATCAGACATACAGTTACAGGGAGAACACGCAAACCTCACACAGACAGTTACACGGAGAACGTGCAAATCTCACACAGACAGTTACAGGGAGAACACGCAAACTTCACACAGACAGTTACAGGGAGAACGTGCAAACCTCACACAGACAGTTACAGGGAGAACACGCAAACCTCACACAGACAGTTACAGGGAGAACATGCAAACCTCACACAGACAGTAACCGGGAGAACATGCAAACCTCACCCAGACAGTTACAGGGGAACGTGCAAACCTCACATAGACAGTTAGACGGAGAACCAGCAAACCTAATATAGACAGTTACAGGGAGAACATGCAAACCTCTCACAGACAGTTACAGGGAGAACGTGCAAACCTCACTCAGACAGTTACCGGGAGAACATGCAAACCTCGCCCGACAGTTACAGGGGAACGTACAAACCTCACCCAGACAGTTACAGGGGAACATGCAAACCTCACACAGACAGTAACCGGGAGAACATGCAAACCTCACCCAGACAGTTACAGGGAGAACGTGCAAACCTCACATAGACAGATACAGGGGAACGTGCAAATCTTACACAGACAGTTACAGGGAGAACATGCAAACGTCACCCAGAGAGTTACAGGGAGAATACCCAAACCTCACACAGACAGTTACTGGGAAAATGTGCAAACCTCACACAGAACGTTACAGGGAGAACATGGAAACCTCACAGAGACAGTTACACGGAGAACATGCAAACCTCACACAGACAGATGCACGGAGAACGTGCAAACCTCACACAGACAGTTGCAGGGAGAAGATGCAAATCTCACACAGTTGCAGTGAGAACGAGCAAACCTCAGACAGACAGTTACAGGGAGAACGTGCAAACCTCACACAGACAGTTGCAGGGAGAACGTGCAAACCTCACACAGACAGTTACAGGGAGAACATGGAAACCTCACAGAGACGGTTACACGGAGAACATGCAAACCTCACACAGACAGTTACAGGGGAACGTGCATACCTCACACAGACAGTTACAGGGAGACACGCAAACATCACACGGACTGTTGCTGGGAGAAAGTGCAAACCTCACAGTGAAAGTTGCATGGAGAACGTGTAAACCTCACACAGACTGATATAGGGAGAAAACACAAACCTCACAGAGACCGTTATAGGGAGAACATACAAACCTCACACAGACAGTTACAGGGAGAACGTGCAAACCTCACACAGACAGTTACAGGGAGAACGTGCAAACCTCACACAGACTGTTGCAGGGAGAACACGCAAACCTACACAGACAGTTACAGAGAGAACATGCAAACCTCACACAGACAGTTAATGGGAGAATACGCAAACCTCACACAGACAGTTACTGGAAGAATGTGCAAACCTCACACAGAACGTTACAGGGAGAACATGGAAACCTCACAGAGACGGTTACACGGAGAACATGCAAACCTCTCACAGACAGATGCACGGAGAATGTGGAAACCTCACACAGACTGTTACAGGGAGAACATGCAAATCTCACACAGTCACAGAGAGAACGAGCAAACTTCACACAGACAGTTACAGGGAGAATATGCAAACCTCACACATACAGTTACTGGGAAAATGTGCAAACCTCGCACAGAACGTTATAGGGGGAACATGGAAACCTCACAGAGACAGTTACACGGAGAACATACAAACCTCACACAGACAGATACAGGAAGAACGTACAAACCTCACACTGTTGCAGGGAGAACGTGTGAACCGCACACAGATAGTTACAGGGAGAACACGGAATCCTCACACAGACAGTTACAGGGGAACGTGCATACCTCACACAGACAGTTACAGGGAGAACACGCAAACATCACACAGACTGTTGCTGGGAAAAATTGCAAACCTCACTCAGACAGTTACAGGGAGAATACGCAAAACTCACACAGACAGTTACTGGGAGAATGTGCAAACCTCACACAGACTATTACAGGGAGAACGTGCAAACCTCACACTGTTACAGGGAGAACACGCACACCTACACAGACAGTTACAGGGAGAACATGCAACCTCACACAGACAGTTACAGGGAGAACATGCAAAACTCACAGAGACAGTTACTGGGAGAACGTGCAAACCTCGCAGAGACAGTTGGACGGAGAACCAGCAAACCTAATATAGACAGTTACAGGGAGAACATGCAAACCTCTCACAGACAGTTACAGGGAGAACGTGCAAACCTCACACAGACGGTTACAGGGAGAACGTGCAAACCTCACACAGACGGTTACAGGGAGAACATGTAAAACTCACAGAGACAGTTACTGGGAGAAAGTGCAAACCTCACAGAGACTGTTGGACGGAGAACCAGCAAACATAATACAGACAGTTAAAGGGAGAACATGCAAACCTCTGACAGACAGTTACAGGGAGAACGTGCAAACCTCACACAGACAGTTACAGGGAAAATGTGCAAACCTCACACAGAACGTTACAGGGAGAACATGGAAACCTCACAGAGACGGTTACACGGAGAACATGCAAACCTCTCACAGACAGATGCACGGAGAATGTGGAAACCTCACACAGACTGTTACAGGGAGAACATGCAAATCTCACACAGTCACAGGGAGAACGAGCAAACTTCACACAGACAGTTACAGGGAGAATATGCAAACCTCACACATACAGTTACTGGGAAAATGTGCAAACCTCGCACAGAACGTTATAGGGGGAACATGGAAACCTCACAGAGACAGTTACACGGAGAACATACAAACCTCACACAGACAGATACAGGAAGAACGTACAAACCTCACACAGACAGTTACAGGGAGAACACGCAAACCTCACACAGACAGTTACAGGGAGAACACGCAAACCTCACACAGACAGTTACAGGGAGAACGTGCAAACCTCACACAGACAGTTACAGGGAGAACGTGTAAACCTCACACAGACAGTTACAGGGAGAACACGCAATCCTCACACAGACAGTTACAGGGAGAACATGCAAACCTCACCCAGACAGTTACAGGGAGAACACGCAAACCTCACACAGACAGTTACTGGGAGAACGTGCAAACCTCACACAGACAGTTACAGGGAGAACATGCAAACCTCACACAGACAGTTACAGGGAGAACATGCAAACCTCACACAGACAGATGCACCGAGAACGTGCAAACCTCACACAGACAGTTACAGGGAGAATATACAAACCTCACAGATACAGTTACAGGGAAAATATACAAACCTCACAGATACAGTTACAGGGAAAATGTACAAGCCTCGCACAGAATGTTACAGGGAAAACAAGCAAACTTCACACAGACAGTTACAGGGAGAACGTGCAAAACTCACACAGACAGTTGCAGGGAGAACGTGGAAACCTCACACAGACAGTTACAGGGAGAAATGTGCAAACCTCACACAGACAGTTACAGGGAGAACGTACAAACCTTGCACAGACAGTTACAGGGAGAACATGCAAACCTCACACAGACAGTTACAGGGAGAACGTGCAAACCTCACACAGACAGTTGCAGGGAGAACGTGCAAACCTCACACAGACAGTTACAGGGAGAATGTGCAAACCTCACACAGACAGTTACAGGGAGAACATGCAAACCTCACACAGACAGTTACAGGGAGAACGTGCAAACCTCACACAGACAGTTACAGGGAGAACATGCAAACCTCACACAGACAGTTACAGGGAGAACATGCAAACCTCACACAGACAGTTACAGGGAGAACGTGCAAACCTCACACAGTCACAGGGAGAACGTGCAAACCTCACACAGACAGTTACAGGGAGAACACGCAAACCTCACATAGACAGTTACAGGGAGAACACGCAAACCTCACACAGACAGTTACAGGGAGAACATGCAAACCTCACACAGACAGTTACAGGGAGAACGTGCAAACCTCACACAGACAGTTACAGGGAGAACGTGCAAACCTCACACAGACAGTTACAGGAGAACATGCAAACCTCACACAGACAGTTACAGGGAGAACGTGCAAACCTCACACAGACAGTTACAGGGAGAACACGCAAACCTCACACAGACAGTTACAGGGAGAACATGCAAACCTCACACAGACAGTTACAGGGAGAACACGCAAACCTCACGCAGACAATTCCTGGGAGAACTTGCAAACCTCAAACTGTCAGTTACAGGGAGAACATGCAATCCTCACACAGACAGTTACAGGGAGAACACGCAAACCTCACGCAGACAGTTACAGGGAGAACGTGCAAATCTCACACAGACAGTTACAGGGAGAATATGCAAACCTCACACAGACAGTTACTGGGAGAACGTGCAAACCTCACACAGAACGTTACAGGGAGAACATGGAAACCTCACAGAGACGGTTACACGGAGAACATGCAAACCTCTCACAGACAGATGCACGGAGAATGTGGAAACCTCACACAGACTGTTACAGGGAGAACATGCAAATCTCACACAGTCACAGGGAGAACGAGCAAACCTCACACAGACAGTTACAGGGAGAATATGCAAACCTCACACATACAGTTACTGGGAAAATGTGCAAACCTCGCACAGAACGTTATAGGGGGAACATGGAAACCTCACAGAGACAGTTACACGGAGAACATACAAACCTCACACAGACAGATACAGGAAGAACGTACAAACCTCACACTGTTGCAGGGAGAACGTGCAAACCTCACACAGACAGTTACAGGGAGAACACGCAAACCTCACACAGACAGTTACAGGGAGAACACGCAAACCTCACACAGACAGTTACAGGGAGAACGTGCAAACCTCACACAGACAGTTACAGGGAGAACATGCAAACCTCACACAGACAGTTGCACGGAGAACGTGCAAACCTCACACAGACAGTTACAGGGAGAACGCGCAAACCTCACACAGACAGTTACAGGGAGAACACGCAAACCTCACACAGACAGTTACAGGGAGAACACGCAAACCTCACACAGACAGTTACAGGGAGAACGTGCAAACCTCACACAGACAGTTACAGGGAGAACACGCAAACATCACACAGACAGTTACAGGGAGAACGTGCAAACCTCACACAGACAGTTACAGGGAGAACGTGCAAACCTCACACAGACAGTTACAGGGAGAAAACGCAAACCTCACACAGACCGTTACAGGGAGAACGTGCAAACCTCACACTGTTACAGGGAGAACACGCAAACCTACACAGACAGTTACAGGGAGAACATGCAACCTCACACAGACAGTTACAGGGAGAACATGCAAAACTCAAAGAGACAGTTACTGGGAGAACGTGCAAACCTCGCAGAGACAGTTACAGGGAGAACATGTAAAACTCACAGAGACAGTTACTGGGAGAAAGTGCAAACCTCACAGAGACTGTTGGACGGAGAACCAGCAAACCTCTGACAGACAGTTACAGGGAGAACATGCAAACCTCTGACAGACAGTCACAGGGAGAACATGCAAACCTCACCCAGACAGTTACAGGGAGAATACGCAAACCTCACACAGACAGTTACTGGGAAAACGGGCAAACCTCACACAGAACATTACAGGGAGCACATGGAAACCTCACAGAGACGTTACACGGAGAACATGCAAACCTCACACAGACAGATGCACGGAGAACGTGCAAACCTCACACAGACAGTTACAGGGAGAATATGCAAACCTCACACATACATTTACAGGGAAAATGTACAAACCTCGCACAGAATGTTACAGGGAGAACATGGAAACCTCACACAGTTAGTTACAGGGAGAACGAGCAAACCTCAGACAGACAGTTACAGGGAGAATACGCAAACCTCACAAATACAGTTACTGAGAGAACGTGCAAACCTCACACAGACAGTTACAGGGAGAACATGCAAACCTCACACAGACAGTTACAGGGAGAACATGCAAACCTCACAGAGACAGTTACTGGAAGAACATGCAAAACTCACAGAGACAGTTACTAGGAGAACGTGCAAACCTCACAGAGACAGTTGCACGGAGAACTTGCAAACCTCACAAAGAGAATTACAGAGAGAATATGCAATCCTCACACAGACAGTTACAGGGAGAACACGTGCAAACCTCACACAGTTGCAGGGAGAACACGGAAACCTACACAGACAGTTCCAGGGAGAACATGCAAACCTCACACAGACAGTTACAGGGAGAATGTGCAAACCTCACACAGACAGTTACAGGGAGAACATGCAAACCTCACACAGACAGTTACAGGGAGAATATGCAAACCTCACAGAGACAGTTACAGGGAGAACATGCAAAACTCACAGAGACAGTTACTAGGAGAATGTGCGAACTTCACAGAGACAGTTGGACGGAGAAAGTGCAAACCTAATGCAGACAGTTACAAAGAGAACATGCAAACCTCACACATACAGTTACTGGGAAAATGTACAAACCTCGCACGGAAAGTTACAGGAAGAACATGGAAACCTCACGGATATAGTTACACAGATAACATGCAAACCTCACCCAGACAGTTACAGGGAGAACGTGCAAACCTCACACAGACAGTTACAGGGAGAACGTGCAAACCTCACACAGACAGTTACAGGGAGAACACGCAAACCTCACACAGACAGTTACAGGGAGAACGTGCAAACCTCACACAGACAGTTACAGGGAGAACACGCAAACCTCACACAGACAGTTACAGGGAGAACGTGCAAACCTCACACAGACAGTTACAGGGAGAACGTGCAAACCTCACACAGACAGTTACAGGGAGAACGTGCAAACCTCACACAGACAGTTACAGGGAGAACATGCAAACCTCACACAGACAGTTACAGGGAGAACACGCAAACCTCAGACAGACAGATACAGGGAAAACGTGCAAACCTCACAGACAGTTACTTGGAGAACACGCAAACTTGACACAGACAGTTACAGAGAGAACGTGCAAACCTCTCACAGTTGCAGGGAGAACGTGCAAACCTCACACAGACAGTTACAGGGAGAACACGCAAACCTCACACAGACAGTTACAGGGAGAACACGCAAACCTCACACAGACAGTTACAGGGAGAACGTGCAAACCTCACACAGACAGTTACAGGGAGAACGTGCAAACCTCACACAGACAGTTACAGGGAGAACGTGCAAACCTCACACAGACAGTTACAGGGAGAACGTGCAAACCTCACACAGACAGTTACAGGGAGAACACGCAAACCTCACACAGACAGTTACAGGGAGAACGTGCAAACCTCTCACAGTCAGAGGGAAAACATGCAAACCACAACCATACAGTTACAGGGGAATCTGCATACCTCACACAGACAGTTACAGGGAGAACATGCAAACCTCACACAGACAGTTACAGGGAGAACGTGCAAACCTCACACAGACAGTTACAGGGAGAACTTGCAAACCTCAGACAGACAGTTACAGGGAGAACATGCAAACACACACAGAGTGTTACTGAGAGAATATGCAAACCTTACACAGACAGTTACAGGGAGAATGTGCAAACCTCACACAGACAGTTACAGGGAGAACTTGCAAACCTCACACAGACAGTTGCACAGAGAACATGCAAACCTCACACAGACAGTTACAGGGAAAACGTGCAAACCTCACACAGACAGTTACAGGGAGAACTTGCAAACCTCACACAGACAGTTACAGGGAGAACACGTGCAAACCTCACACAGACAGTTACAGGGAGAACGTGCAAACCTCACACAGACAGTTACAGGGAGAACTTGCAAACCTCACACCGACAGTTACAGGGAGAACTTGCAAACCTCACACAGACAGTTACAGGGAGAACACGCAAACCTCACACAGACAGTTACAGGGAGAACACGCAAACCTCACACAGACAGTTACAGGGAGAACGTGCAAACCTCACACAGACAGTTACAGGGAGAACGTGCAAACCTCACACAGACAGTTACAGGGAGAACATGCAAACCTCACACAGACAGTTACAGGGAGAACGTGCAAACCTCACACAGACAGTTACAGGGAGAACATGCAAACCTCACACAGACAGTTACAGGGAGAACATGCAAACCTCACACAGACAGTTACAGGGAGAACATGCAAACCTCACACAGACAGTTACAGGGAGAACATGCAAACCTCACACAGACAGTTACAGGGAGAACGTGCAAACCTCACACAGACAGTTACAGGGAGAACGTGCAAACCTCACACAGACAGTTACAGGGAGAACGTGCAAACCTCACACAGACAGTTACAGGGAGAACGTGCAAACCTCACACAGACAGTTACAGGGAGAACACGCAAACCTCACACAGACAGTTACAGGGAGAACACGCAAACCTCACACAGACAGTTACAGGGAGAACACGCAAACCTCACACAGACAGTTACAGGGAGAACTTGCAAACCTCAAACAGACAGTTACAGGGAGAACACGCAAACCTCACACAGACAGTTACAGGGAGAACGTGCAAACCTCACACAGACAGTTACAGGGAGAACGTGCAAACCTCACACAGACAGTTACAGGGAGAACGTGCAAACCTCACACAGACAGTTGCAGGGAGAACGTGCAAACCTCACACAGACAGTTACAGGGAGAACAAGCAAACCTCACATAGACAGTTACAGGGAGAACGTGCAAAACTCACACGGTCTGTGGCTGGGAATACATGCAAACCTCACACAGACAGTTACAGGGAGAACGTGCAAACCTCACACAGACAGTTACAGGGAGAACACGCAAACCTCACACAGACAGTTACAGGGAGAACGTGCAAACCTCACACAGACAGTTACAGGGAGAACATGCAAACCTCACACAGACAGTTACAGGGAGAACATGCAAACCTCACACAGACAGTTACAGGGAAAACGTGCAAACATCACACTGTTGCAGGGAGAACATGCAAACCTCACACAGACAGTTACAGGGAGAACATGCAAAACTCACAGAGACAGTTACTGGGAGAACGTGCAAACCTCACACAGACAGTTACAGGGAGAACGTGCAAACCTCACACAGACAGTTACAGGGAGAACATGCAAACCTCACACAGACAGTTACAGGGAGAACATGCAAACCTCACACAGACAGTTACAGGGAG
Organism: Mobula hypostoma; assembly: GCF_963921235.1. NCBI lineage: Eukaryota > Metazoa > Chordata > Chondrichthyes > Myliobatiformes > Myliobatidae > Mobula > Mobula hypostoma. The sequence continues at coordinate 89,850,699 of NC_086100.1, read as the reverse complement.
AACACGCAAACCTCACACAGACAGTTACTGGGAAAACGGGCAAACCTCACACAGAACAGTTACAGGGAGAACATGCAAACCTCAAACAGACATTTACAGGAGAACATGCAAAACTCACTCAGACAGTTACGGGGATAACGTGCAAACTTCATACAGACAGTTGCACGGAGAATACGCAAACCTCACACAGACAGTTACAGGGAGAACGTGGAAACCTCACACAGACAGTTACAGGGAGAACGTGCAAAACTCACACAGACAGTTACAGGGAGAACGTGCAAACCTCACACAGACAGTTACAGGGAGAACATGCAAACCTCACACAGACAGTTACAGGGAGAACGTGCAAACCTCACACAGACAGTTGCAGGGAGAACGTGCAAACCTCACACAGACAGTTACAGGGAGAACGTGCAAACCTCACACAGACAGTTACAGGGAGAATGTGCAAACCTACAAAGACAGTTAAGGGGAGAACATGCAAACCTCACCCAGACAGTTACACGGAGAACATGCAAACCTCACACAGACAGTTACAGGGAGAACGTGCAATCCTCAGACTGTTGCAGAGAGAACGTGTGAACCTCACACAGATAGTTACAGGGAGAACACGGAATCCTCACACAGACAGTTACAGGGGAACGTGCAAACCTCACACAGACAGTTACAGGGAGAACACGCAAACCTCACACAGACAGTTACAGGGAGAACATGCAAACCTCACTCAGACAGTTACAGGGAGAATACGCAAACCTCACACAGACAGTTACTGGGAGAACGTGCAAACATCACAGTGTTACAGGGAGAACACGCAAACCTACAGAGACAGTTACAAGGAGAACATGCAAACCTCACACAGACAGTTACAGGGAGAACGTGCAAACCTCACACAGACAGTTACAGGGAGAACACGCAAACCTCACACAGACAGTTACAGGGAGAACACGCAAACCTCACACAGACAGTTACAGGGAGAACGTGCAAACCTCACACAGACAGTTACAGGGAGAACGTGCAAACCTCACACAGACAGTTACAGGGAGAACGTGCAAACCTCACACAGACAGTTACAGGGAGAACGTGCAAACCTCACACAGACAGTTACAGGGAGAACACGCAAACCTCACACAGACAGTTACTGGGAGAACGTGCAAACCTCACACAGACAGTTACAGGGAGAACACGCAAACCTCACACAGACAGTTACAGGGAGAACTTGCAAACCTCACACAGACAGTTACAGGGAGAACATGCAAACCTCACACAGACAGTTACAGGGAGAACTTGCAAACCTCACACAGACAGTTACACGGAGAACGTGCAAACTTTACACAGACAGTTACAGGGAGAACACGCAAACCTCACACAGACAGTTACAGGGAGAACGTGCAAACCTCGCACAGAATGTTACAGGGAGAACATGGAAACCTCACGGATACAATTACACAGATAACATGGAAACCTCACACAGACAGATGCAAGGAAAACGTGCAAACAGCACACTGTTGCAGGGAGAACATGCAAACCTCACACAGACAGTTACAGGGAGAACGTGCAAACCTCACACAGACAGTTACAGGGAGAACGTGCAAACCTCACACAGACAGTTTCACGGAGAACATGCAAACCTCACACAGACAGTTACAGGGAGAACATGCAAACCTCACCCAGACAGTTACAGGGAGAACGTGCAAACCTCACACAGACAGTTACAGGGGAACGTGCAAACCTCACACAGACAGTTACAGGGAGAACACGCAAACCTCACACAGACAGTTATAGGGAGAACGTTCAAAGCTCACACAGGCAATTACAGTGAGAACGTGCTAACCTCACACAGTTACAGGGAGAACACGCAAACCTCACACAGACAGTTACAGAGAGAACATGCAAACCTCACTCAGACAGTTACAGGGAGAATACGCAAACCTCACACAGACAGTTACTGGGAGAACGTGCAAACATCACAGTGTTACAGGGAGAACACGCAAACCTACAGAGACAGTTACAAGGAGAACATGCATACATCACCCAGACAGTTACAGGGAGAATATGCAAACTTCACACAGACAGTTACAGGGAGAAAACGCAACGTTCACATAGACAGTTACTGGAAGAACACGCAAACCTTACACAGACAGTTATAGGGAGAACATGCAAATCTCACACAGTTGCAGGGAGAACGAGCAAAACTCAGACACACAGTTACAGGGAGAATATGCAAACCTCACACAGACAGATGCACGGAGAACGTGCAAACCTCATACAGACAGTTACAGGGAGAATATGCAAACCTCACACATACATTTACAGGGAAAATGTACAAACCTCGCACAGAATGTTACAGGGAGAACATGGAAACCTCACACAGTTAGTTACAGGGAGAACGAGCAAACCTCAGACAGACAGTTACAGGGAGAATACGCAAACCTCACACATACAGTTACTGAGAAAATTTACAAACCTCGCACAGAACGTTACAGGGAGAACATGGAAACCTGAGAGAGACAGTTACATGGAGAACATGCAAACCTCACAGAGACAGTTACTGGAAGAACATGCAAAACTCACAGAGACAGTTACTAGGAGAACGTGCAAACCTCACAGAGACAGTTGGACGGAGAAAGTGCAAACCTAATACAGACAGTTACAGGGAGAACATGCAAACCTCACACAGACAGTTACAGGGAGAACGTGCAAACCTCACACAGTTGCAGGGAGAACACGGAAACCTACACAGACAGTTCCAGGGAGAACATGCAAACCTCACACATACAGTTACTGGGAAAATGTACAAACCTCGCACAGAACGTTACAGGAAGAACATGGAAACCCCACACAGACAGTTACAGGGAGAATATGCAAACCTCACAGAGACAGTTACAGGGAGAACATGCAAAACTCACAGAGACAGTTACTAGGAGAATGTGCGAACTTCACAGAGACAGTTGGACGGAGAAAGTGCAAACCTAATGCAGACAGTTACAAAGAGAACATGCAAACCTCACACATACAGTTACTGGGAAAATGTACAAACCTCGCACGGAAAGTTACAGGAAGAACATGGAAACCTCACGGATATAGTTACACAGATAACATGGAAACCTCACACAGACAGATGCAAGGAGGACGTGCAAACCTCATACTGTTGCAGGGAGAACGTGTGAACGTCACACAGATAGATGCAGGGAGAAAACGGAATCCTCACACAGACAGTTACAGGGGAACATGCATACCTCACACAGACAGTTGCAGGGAGAACACGCAAACATCACAGAGACAGTTACTGGGAGAACGTGCAAACCTCACACAGACTGTTACAGGGAGAACGTGCAAACCTCACACTGTTTACAGGGAGAACACGCAAACCTACACAGACAGTTACAGAGAGAACATGCAAACCTCACTCAGACAGTTACAGGGAGAATACGCAAACCTCACACAGACAGTTACTGGGAGAACGTGCAAACATCACAGTGTTACAGGGAGAACACGCAAACCTACAGAGACAGTTACAAGGAGAACATGCATACATCACCCAGACAGTTACAGGGAGAATATGCAAACTTCACACAGACAGTTACAGGGAGAAAACGCAACGTTCACATAGACAGTTACTGTAAGAACACGCAAACCTTACACAGACAGTTACAGGGAGAACATGCAAACCTCACCCAGACAGTTACAGGGAGAACGTGCAAACCTCACACAGACAGTTACAGGGAGAACGTGCAAACCTCACAGACAGTTACAGGGAGAACGTGCAAACCTCACACAGACAGTTACAGGGAGAACACGCAAACCTCACACAGACAGTTACAGGGAGAACGTGCAAACCTCACACAGACAGTTACAGGGAGAACATGCAAACCTCACACAGACAGTTACAGGGAGAACGTGCAAACCTCACACAGACAGTTACCGGGAGAACATGCAAACCTCACCTAGACAGTTACAGGGAGAACGTGCAAACCTCACATAGACAGTTACAGGGGAACGTGCAAATCTTACACAGACAGTTACAGGGAGAACATGCAAACGTCACATAGACAGTTACAGGGAGAACATGCAAACCTCACACAGACAGTTACAGGGAGAACGTGCAAACCTCACACAGACAGTTACAGGGAGAACATGCAAACCTCACACAGACAGTTACACAGAGAACATGCAAACCTCACACAGACAGTTACAAGGAGAACGTGCAAACCTCACACAGACAGTTACAGGGAGAAACGTGCAAACCTCACACAGACAGTTACAGGGAGAACACGCAAACCTCACACAGACAGTTACAGGGAGAACATGCAAACCTCACACAGACAGTTACAGGGAGAACTTGCAAACCTCACACAGACAGTTACTGGGAGAACTTGCAAACCTCAAACAGACAGTTACAGGGAGAACACGCAAACCTCACACAGACAGTTACAGGGAGAACACGCAAACCTCACACAGACAGTTACAGGGAGAACATGCAAACCTCACTCAGACAGTTACAGGGAGAACGTGCAAACCTCACACAGACAGTTACAGGGAGAACATGCAAACCTCACACAGACAGTTACAGGGAGAACGTGCAAACCTCACACAGACAGTTACAGGGAGAACATGCAAACCTCACACAGACAGTTACAGGGGAACGTACAAACCTCACCCAGACAGTTACAGGGGAACATGCAAACCTCACACAGACAGTAACCGGGAGAACATGCAAACCTCACCCAGACAGTTACAGGGGAACGTGCAAACCTCACACAGACAGTTACAGGGGAACGTGCAAACCTCACACAGACAGTTACAGGGAGAACGTGCAAACCTCACACAGACAGTTACAGGGAGAACGTGCAAACCTCACACAGACAGTTACAGGGAGAACACGCAAACCTCACACAGACAGTTACAGGGAGAACACGCAAACATCACACAGACAGTTACAGGGAGAACACGCAAACCTCACACAGACAGTCACAGGGAGAACTTGCAAACCTCACACCGACAGTTACAGGGAGAACTTGCAAACCTCACACAGACAGTTACAGGGAGAACGTGCAAACCTCACACAGACAGTTACAGGGAGAACGTGCAAACCTCACACAGACAGTTACAGGGAGAACACGCAAACCTCACGCAGACATTTGCATGGAGAACGTGCAAATCTTACACAGACAGTTAAAGGGCAAACAAGCAAACTTCACATAGACAGTTACAGGGAGAACGTGCAAACCTCACACAGACAGTAACCGGGAGAACATGCAAACCTCAGACAGACAGTTACAGGGAGAACGTGCAAACCTCACATAGACAGTTACAGGGAGAACACGCAAACCTGACACAGACAGTTACAGAGAGAATGTGCAAACCTCACACAGTCAGAGGGAAAACATGCAAACCTCACACAGACAGTTACAGGGAGAACATGCAAACCTCACACAGACAGTTACAGGGAGAACGTGCAAACCTCACCCAGACAGTTACAGGGAGAACATGCAAACCTCACACAGACAGTAACCGGGAGAACATGCAAACCTCACACAGACAGTTACAGGGAGAACGTGCAAACCTCACACAGACAGTTACAGGGAGAACGTGCAAACCTCACACAGACAGTTACAGGGAGAACTTGCAAACCTCAGACAGACAGTTACAGGGAGAACATGCAAACTCACACAGAGTGTTACAGGGAGAACACGCAAACCTTACACAGACAGTTACAGGGAGAATGTGCAAACCTCACCCAGACAGTTACAGGGAGAACATGCAAACCTCACACAGACAGTTACAGGGAGAACATGCAAACCTCACACAGACAGTTACAGGGAGAACGTGCAAACCTCACACAGACAGTTACAGGGAGAACACGCAAACCTCACACAGACAGTTACAGAGAGAACGTGCAAACCTCTCACAGACAGTTAAGGGAAAACATGCAAACCTCGCACAGACAGTTACAGGGAGAACGTACAAACCTCACACAGACAGTTACAGGGAGAATGTGCAAACCTCACACAGACAGTTACAGGGAGAATGTGCAAACCTCACACAGACAGTTACAGGAGAACGTGCAAATATCACACAGACAGTTACAGGGAGAACATAATAGTCCTCAGTCAGACAGTTACAGGAGAATGTGCAACCCTCAAACAGACAGTTACAGGTAGAACGTGCAAACCTCACTCAGATAGTTACAGAGAGAACGTGCAAACCTCACACAGACAGATACAGGGAGAACGTGCAAACCTCAGACAGACAGTTACAGGGAGAATGTGCAAACCTCACACAGATAGTTGCAGGGAGAACACGGAATCCTCACACAGACAGTTACAGGGGAACGTGCAAACCTCACACTGTTTACAGGGAGAACACACAAACCTACACAGACAGTTACAGAGAGAACATGCAAACCTCACTCAGACAGTTACAGGGAGAACACGCAAACCTCACACAGACAGTTACAGGGAGAACGTGCAAACCTCACAGCAGTTACAGGGAGAACACGCAAACCTCACACAGACAGTTACAGGGAGAACATGCAAACCTCACACAGACAGTTACAGGGAGAACGTGCAAACCTCACACAGACAGTTACAGGGAGAACACGCAAACCTCACACAGACAGTTACAGGGAGAACACGCAAACCTCACACAGACAGTTATAGGGAGAACATGCAAACCTCTCCAGACAGTTGCAGGGAGAACGAGCAAACCTCAGACAGACAGTTACAGGGAGAACATGCAAACCTCACACAGACAGTTACAGGGAGAACGTGCAAACCTCACACAGACAGTTACAGGGAGAACACGCAAACCTCACACAGACAGTTACAGGGAGAACGTGCAAACCTCACACAGACAGTTACAGGGAGAACACGCAAACCTCACTCAGACAGTTACTGGGAGAACTTGCAAACCTCAAACAGACAGTTACAGGGAGAACATGCAAACCTCACACAGACAGTTACAGGGAGAACTTGCAAACCTCACACAGACAGTTACAGGGAGAACGTGCAAACCTCACACAGACAGTTACAGGGAGAACGTGCAAACCTCACACAGACAGTTACAGGGAGAATGTGCAAACCTCACACAGACAGTTACAGGGAGAACATGCAAACCTCACACAGACAGTTACAGGGAGAACATGCAAACCTCACACAGACAGTTACAGGGAGAACGTGCAAACCTCACACAGACAGTTACAGGGAGAACATGCAAACCTCACACAGACAGTTACAGGGAGAACATGCAAACCTCACACAGACAGTTACAGGGAGAACGTGCAAACCTCACACAGACTGTTACAGGGAGAACGTGCAAACCTCACACAGACAGTTACAGGGAGAACATGCAAACCTCACACAGACAGTTACAGGGAGAACGTGCAAACCTCACACAGACAGTTACAGGGAGAACGTGCAAACCTCACACAGACAGTTACAGGGAGAACACGCAAACCTCACACAGACAGTTACAGGGAGAACGTGCAAACCTCACACAGACAGTTACAGGGAGAACGTGCAAACCTCACACAGACAGTTACAGGGAGAACACGCAAACCTCACACAGACAGTTACAGGGAGAACATGCAAACCTCACACAGACAGTTACAGGGAGAACACGCAAACCTCACACAGACAGTTACTGGGAGAACGTGCAAACATCACAGTGTTACAGGGAGAACACGCAAACCTACAGAGACAGTTACAAGGAGAACATGCATACATCACCCAGACAGTTACAGGGAGAATATGCAAACTTCACACAGACAGTTACAGGGAGAAAACGCAACGTTCACACAAACAGTTACAGGGAGAACACTCAAACCTTACACAGACAGATACAGGGAGAACGTGCAAACCTCACAGACAGTTACAGGGAGAACGTGCAAACCTCACACAGATAGTTACAGGGAGAACATGCAAACCTCACACAGACAGTTACAGGGAGAACGTGCAAACCTCATACAGACAGTTGCACGGAGAATACGCAAACCTCACACAGACAGTTACAGGGAGAACGTGGAAACCTCACACAGACAGTTGCAGGGAGAATATACAAACCTCACAGATACAGTTACAGGGAAAATGTACAAACCTCACACAGAATGTTACAGGGAGAACATGGAAACCTCACGCAGTCAGTTATAGGGAGTATGAGCAAACCTCAGAGAGACAGTTACATGGAGAACATGCAAAACTCACAGAGACAGTTACTTGGAGAACGTGCAAACTTCACAGAGACAGTTACAGGGAGAACGTGCAAACCTAACACAGACAGTTACAGGGAGAACATGCAAACCTCACACAGACAGTTACAGGGAGAACATGCAAACCTCACACAGACAGTTACAGGGAGAATGTGCAAACCTCACACAGACAGTTACAGGGAGAACATGCAAACTCACACAGACAGTTACAGGGAGAACATGCAAACCTCACCCAGACAGTTACAGGGAGAACGTGCAAACCTCACACAGACAGTTACAGGGAGAACGTGCAAACTTCACATAGACAGTTACAGGGAGAACACGGAATCCTCACACAGACAGTTACAGGGGAACATGCATACCTCACACAGACAGTTGCAGGGAGAACTTGCAAACATCACACAGGCTGTTACTGGGAGAACTTGCATACCTCACTCAGACAGTTACAGGGAGAAAACGCAACGTTCACATAGACAGTTACTGGAAGAACACGCAAACCTTACACAGACAGTTATAGGGAGAACATGCAAATCTCACACAGTTGCACGGAGAACGTGCAAACCTGACACAGACAGTTGCAGGGAGAAGATGCAAATCTCACACAGTTACAGTGAGAACGAGCAAACCTCACACAGACAGTTACAGGGAGGACATGGAAACCTCACGCAGTCAGTTATAGGGAGAACGTGCAAACTTCTCACTGTTACAGGGAGAACATGCAAACCTCACAAAGACAGTTACAGGGAGAACATGAAAAACTCACAGAGACAGTTGCACGGAGAACGTGCAAACCTCATACAGACAGTTACACGGAGAATATGCAAACCTCACACAGACAGTTACAGGGAGAACGTGCAAACCTCACACATACAGTTACAGGGAGAACACGCAAACCTCACACAGACAGTTACAGGGAGAACGTGCAAACCTCACACAGACAGTTACAGGGAGAACACGCAAACCTCACACAGACAGTTACAGGGAGAACTTGCAAACCTCACACAGACAGTTACAGGGAGAACACGCAAACCTCACACAGACAGTTACAGGGAGAACTTGCAAACCTCACACAGACAGTTACAGGGAGAACGTGCAAACCTCACACAGACAGTTACAGGGAGAACACGCAAACCTCACACAGACAGTTACAGGGAGAACGTGCAAACCTCACACAGACAGTTACAGGGAGAACATGCAATCCTCACACAGACAGTTACAGGGAGAACATGCAAACTTCACATAGACAGTTACAGGGAGAACATGAAAACCTCACCCAGACAGTTGCAGGGAGAACATGCAAACCTCACACAGACAGTTACAGGGAGAACATGCAAACCTCACACAGACAGTTACAGGGAGAACGTGCAAACCTCACACAGACAGTTACAGGGAGAACCAGCAAACCTCACACAGACAGTTACAGGGAGAACATGCAAACCTCACACAGACAGTTACAGGGAGAACGTGCAAACCTCACACAGACTGTTGCAGGGAGAACGTGCAAACCTCACACAGACAGTTACAGGGAGAACACGCAAACCTCACACAGACAGTTACAGGGAGAACGTGCAAACCTCACACAGACAGTTACAGGGAGAACGTGCAAACCTCACACAGACAGTTACAGGGAGAACACGCAAACCTCACACAGACAGTTACAGGGAGAACATGCAAACCTCACACAGACAGTTACAGGGAGAACACGCAAACCTCACACAGACAGTTACAGGGAGAACGTGCAACCTCTCACACAGTTACAGGGAGAACACGCAAACCTACAGAGACAGTTACAGGGAGAACATGCAAACCTCACCCAGACAGTTACAGGGAGAATATGCAAACTTCACACAGACAGTTACAGGGAGAACAAGCAAACTTCACATAGACAGTTACAGGGAGAACACGCAAACCTCACACAGACAGTTACAGGGAGAACGTGCAAACCTCACACAGACAGTTACAGGGAGAACGTGCAAACCTCACACAGACAGTTACAGGGAGAACGTGCAAACCTCACACAGACAGTTACAGGGAGAACGTGCAAACCTCACACAGACAGTTACAGGGAGAACATGCAAACCTCACGCAGACAGTTACAGGGAGAACGTGCAAACCTCACACAGACAGTTACAGGGAGAACATGCAAACCTCACACAGACAGTTACAGGGAGAACATGCAAACCTCACACAGACAGTTACAGGGAGAACATGCAAACCTCACACAGACAGTTGCAGGGAGAACGAGCAAAACTCAGACACACAGTTACAGGGAGAATATGCAAACCTCACACATACAGTTACAGGGAGAACGTGCAAACCTCACACAGACAGTTACAGGGAGAACATGCAAAGCTCACTCAGACATTTACAGGGAGAACGTGCAAACCTCACACAGACAGTTACAGGGAGAACACGCAAACCTCACGCAGACAGTTAAGGGAGAAAATGAGCAAACGTCACACAGACAGTTACAGGGAGAACACGCAAACCTCACACAGACAGTTACAGGGAGAACATGCAAACCTCACACAGACAGTTACAGGGAGAACATGCAAACCTCACACAGACAGTTACAGGGAGAACGTGCAATCCTCACACAGACAGTTACAGGGAGAACGTGCAAACCTCACACAGACAGTTACAGGGAGAACATGCAAACCTCACACAGACAGTTACAGGGAGAACGTGCAAACCTCACACAGACAGTTACAGGGAGAACACGCAAACCTCACACAGACAGTTACAGGGAGAACATGCAAACCTCACACAGACAGTTACAGGGAGAATGTGCAAACCTCACACAGACAGTTACAGGGAGAACATGCAAACCTCACACAGACAGTTACAGGGAGAACGTGCAAACCTCACACAGACAGTTACAGGGAGAACATGCAAACCTCACACAGACAGTTACAGGGAGAACGTGCAAACCTCACACAGACAGTTACAGGGAGAACGTGCAAACCTCACACAGACAGTTACAGGGAGAACATGCAAACCTCACACAGACAGTTACAGGGAGAATGTGCAAACCTCACACAGACAGTTACAGGGAGAACATGCAAACCTCACACAGACAGTTACACAGATAACATGGAAACCTCACACAGACAGATGCAAGGAGGACGTGCAAACCTCATACTGTTGCAGGGAGAACGTGTGAACCTCACACAGATAGATGCAGGGAGAAAACGGAATCCTCACACAGACAGTTACAGGGGAACATGCATACCTCACACAGACAGTTACAGGGAGAACACGCAAACCTCACACAGACAGTTACAGGGAGAACGTGCAAACCTCACACAGACAGTTACAGGGAGAACATGCAAACTTCACATAGACAGTTACAGGGAGAACACGCAAACCTCACACAGACAGTTACAGGGAGAACATGCAAACCTCACTCAGACAGTTACAGGGAGAATACGCAAACCTCACACAGACAGTTACTGGGCGAACGTGCAAACATCACAGTGTTACAGGGAGAACACGCAAACCTACAGAGACAGTTACAAGGAGAACATGCATACATCACCCAGACAGTTACAGGGAGAATATGCAAACTTCACACAGTTACAGGGAGAACACGCAAACCTCATTCAGACAGTTACAGGGAGAACACGCAAACCTCACACAGACAGTTAGAGGGAGAACATGCAAACCTCACCCAGACAGTTACAGGGAGAACGTGCAAACCTCACACAGACAGTTACAGGGAGAACGTGCAAACCTCACACAGACAGTTGCACGGAGAACGTGCAAACCTCACACAGACAGTTACAGGGAGAATACGCAAACCTCACACAGACAGTTACAGGGAGAACGTGCAAAACTCCTCAGACTGTTACAGGGAGAACGTGCAAACCTCACACAGACAGTTACAGGGAGAACATGCAAACCTCACACAGACAGTTACAGGGAGAACGTGCAAACCTCACACAGACAGTTACAGGGAGAACACGCAAACCTCACACAGACAGTTACAGGGAGAACATGCAAACCTCACACAGACAGTTACAGGGAGAACATGCAAAACTCACAGAGACAGTTACAAGGAGGACGTGCAAACCTTATACTGTTGCAGGGAGAACTTGTGAACCTCACACAGATAGATGCAGGGAGAAAACGCAAACCTCACACAGACAGTTACAGGGAGAACATGCAAACCTCACACAGACAGTTACAGGGAGAATGTGCAAACCTCACACAGACAGTTACAGGGAGAACATGCAAACCTCACACAGACAGTTACAGGGAGAACATGCAAACCTCACACAGACAGTTACAGGGAGAACGTGCAAACCTCACTCAGACAGTTGCAGGGAGAACGTGCAAACCTCACACAGACAGTTACAGGGAGAATGTGCAAACCTCACACAGACAGTTACAGGGAGAACGTGCAAACCTCACACAGACAGTTACAGGGAGAACACGCAAACCTCACACAGACAGTTACAGGGAGAACGTGCAAACCTCACACAGACAGTTACAGGGAGAACACGCAAACCTCACACAGACAGTTACAGGGAGAACACGCAAACTTCACATAGACAGTTACAGGGAGAACACGCAAACCTTACACAGACAGTTACAGGGAGAACATGCAAACCTCACACAGACAGTTACAGGGAGAACATGCAAACCTCACACAGACAGTTACAGGGAGAACGTGCAAACCTCACACAGACAGTTACAGGGAGAACGTGCAAACCTCACACAGACAGTTACAGGGAGAACACGCAAACCTCACACAGACAGTTACAGGGAGAACGTGCAAACCTCACACAGACAGTTACAGGGAGAACGTGCAAACCTCACACAGACAGTTACAGGGAGAACGTGCAAACCTCACACAGACAGTTACAGGGAGAACGTGCAAACCTCACACAGACAGTTACAGGGAGAACATGCAAACCTCACACAGACAGTTACAGGGAGAACATGCAAACCTCACACAGACAGTTACAGGGAGAACATGCAAACCTCACACAGACAGTTACAGGGAGAACGTGCAAACCTCACACAGACAGTTACAGGGAGAACTTGCAAACCTCACACAGACAGTTACAGGGAGAACACGCAAACCTCACACAGACAGTTACAGGGAGAACATGCAAACCTCACACAGACAGTTACAGGGAGAATGTGCAAACCTCACCCAGACAGTTAAGGGGAGAACATGCAAAGCTCACCCAGACAGTTACACGGAGAATATGCAAACCTCACACAGACAGTTACAGGGAGAACGTGCAAACCTCACACAGACAGTTACAGGGAGAACGTGCAAACCTCACACAGACAGTTACAGGGAGAATGTGCAAACCTCACACAGACAGTTACAGGGAGAACGTGCAAACCTCACACAGACAGTTACAGGGAGAACACGCAAACCTCACACAGACAGTTACAGGGAGAACATGCAAACCTCACACAGACAGTTGCAGGGAGAACGTGCAAACCTCACACAGACAGTTACAGGGAGAACACGCAAACTTCACATAGACAGTTACAGGGAGAACACGCAAACCTCACACAGACAGTTACAGGGAGAACTTGCAAACATCACACAGACAGTTACAGGGAGAACGTGCAAACCTCAAACAGACAGTTACAGGGAGAACATGCAAACCTCACACAGACAGTTACAGGGAGAACGTGCAAACCTCACACAGACAGTTACAGGGAGAACATGCAAACCTCACACAGACAGTTACAGGGAGAACGTGCAAACCTCACACAGTTACAGGGAGAACACGCAAACCTCACACAGACAGTTACAGGGAGAACATGCAAACCTCACACAGACAGTTACAGGGAGAACATGCAAACCTCACACAGACAGTTACAGGGAGAACGTGCAAACCTCACACAGACAGTTACAGGGAGAACATGCAAACCTCACACAGACAGTTACAGGGAGAACGTGCAAAACTCACACAGACAGTTAGAGGGAGAACATGCAAACCTCACACAGACAGTTACAGGGGAATGTGCAAACCTCACACAGACGTTACAGGGAGAACATGCAAACCTCACACAGACAGTTACAGGGAGAACGAGCAAACCTCAGACAGACAGTTACAGGGAGAATACGCAAACCTCACTCAGACAGTTACTGAGAGAACTTGCAAACCTCAAACAGACAGTTACAGGGAGAACACGCAAACCTCACACAGACAGTTACAGGGAGAACATGCAAACCTCACACAGACAGTTACAGGGAGAACATGCAAACCTCACACAGACAGTTACAGGGAGAACGTGCAAACCTCACACAGACAGTTGGACGGAGAACGTGCAAACCTCACACAGACAGTTACAGGGAGAACATGCAAACCTCACCCAGACAGTTACAGGGAGAACGTGCAAACCTCACACAGACAGTTACAGGGAGAATGTGCAAACCTCACACAGACAGTTACATGGAGAACATGCAAACCTCACACAGATAGTTACAGGGAGAACGTGCAAACCTCACACAGACAGTTACAGGGAGAACATGCAAACCTCACACAGACAGTTACAGGGAGAACGTGCAAACCTCACACAGACAGTTACAGGGAGAACGTGCAAACCTCACACAGACAGTTACAGGGAGAACATGCAAACCTCACACAGACAGTTACAGGGAGAACGTGCAAACCTCACACAGACAGTTACAGGAAGAACATGGAAACCTCACGGATATAGTTACACAGATAACATGGAAACCTCACACAGACAGATGCAAGGAGGACGTGCAAACCTCATACAGTTGCAGGGAGAACGTGTAAACCTCACACAGACAGTTACAGGGAGAACACGCAATCCTCACACAGACAGTTACAGGGGAACATGCATACCTCACACAGACAGTTGCAGGGAGAACACGCAAACATCACACAGACAGTTACTGGGAGAACGTGCAAACCTCACACAGACTGTTACAGGGAGAACGTGCAAACCTCACACTGTTTACAGGGAGAACACGCAAACCTACACAGACAGTTACAGAGAGAACATGCAAACCTCACTCAGACAGTTACAGGGAGAATACGCAAACCTCACACAGACAGTTACTGGGAGAACGTGCAAACATCACAGTGTTACAGGGAGAACACGCAAACCTACAGAGACAGTTACAAGGAGAACATGCATACATCACCCAGACAGTTACAGGGAGAATATGCAAACTTCACACAGACAGTTACAGGGAGAAAACGCAACGTTCACATAGACAGTTACAGGGAGAACACGCAAACCTTACACAGACAGTTATAGGGAGAACATGCAAACCTCACACAGTCACAGGGAGAACGAGCAAAACTCACACAGACAGTTACAGGGAGAACGTGCAAACCTCACACAGACAGTTACAGGGAGAACGTGCAAACCTCACACAGACAGTTACAGGGAGAACACGCAAACCTCACACAGACAGTTACAGGGAGAACGTGCAAACCTCACACAGACAGTTGCAGGGAGAACGTGCAAAACTCAGACAGACAGTTACAGGGAGAATATGCAAACCTCACACAGACAGTTACAGGGAGAACGTGCAAACCTCACACAGACAGTTACAGGGAGAACACGCAAACCTCACACAGACAGTTACAGGGAGAACATGCAAACCTCACACAGACAGTTACAGGGAGAACATGCAAACCTCACACAGACAGTTACAGGGAGAACGTGCAAACCTCACACAGACAGTTACAGGGAGAACTTGCAAACCTCACACAGACAGTTACAGGGAGAACACGCAAACCTCACACAGACAGTTACAGGGAGAACATGCAAACCTCACACAGACAGTTACAGGGAGAATGTGCAAACCTCACACAGACAGTTACAGGAAGAACATGGAAACCTCACGGATACAGTTACACGGAGAATATGCAAACCTCACACAGACAGTTACAGGGAGAACGTGCAATCCTCACACTGTTGCAGGGAGAACGTGTAAACCTCACACAGATAGTTACAGGGAGAATGTGCAAACCTAGCACAGACAGTTACAGGGGAACGTGCAAACCTCACACAGACTGTTACAGGGAGAACACGCAAACCTACAGAGACAGTTACAAGGAGAACATGCATACATCACCCAGACAGTTACAGGGAGAATACGCAAACCTCACACAGACAGTTACAGGGAGAACACGCAAACTTCACATAGACAGTTACAGGGAGAACACGCAAACCTTACACAGACAGTTATAGGGAGAACATGCAAACCTCGCACGACAGTTACAGGGAGAACGAGCAAACCTCACCCAGACAGTTACAGGGAGAACATGCAAACCTCACACAGATAGTTACAGGGAGAATGAACAAACCTCACACAGACAGTTACAGGGAGAACATGCAAACCTCACGCAGACAGTTATAGGGAGAACGTGCAAACTTCTCAGACTGTTACAGGGAGAACACGCAAACCTCAGACAGACAGTTACAGGGAGAACATGCAAACCTCACACAGACAGTTACAGGGAGAACATGCAAACCTCACACAGACAGTTACAGGGAGAACGTGCAAACCTCACACAGACAGTTACAGGGAGAACATGCAAACCTCACACAGACAGTTACAGGGAGAACGTGCAAACCTCACACAGACAGTTACAGGGAGAACGTGCAAACCTCACACAGATAGTTACAGGGAGAACACGCAAACCTCACACAGACAGTTACAGGGAGAACGTGCATACCTCACACAGACAGTTACAGGGAGAACACGCAAACATCACACATACTGTTACTGGGAAAACTTGCAAACCTCACCGACCTAGTTACATGGAGAACTTGCAAACCTCACACAGACTGTTACAGGGAGAACTTGCAAACCTCACACAAACAGTTGCACGGAGAACGTGCAAACTTCACACAGACAGTTACAGGGAGAACGTGCAAACCTCACACAGACAGTTACAGGGAGAACACGCAAACCTCACACAGACAGTTACAGGGAGAACGTGCAAACCTCACACAGACATTTACAGGGAGAACGCGCAAACTTCACATTTACAGTTACAGGGAGAACGTAAAAATCCTCAGACAGACAGTTACAGGGAGAACGTGCAAACCTCACACAGACAGTTACAGGGAGAACATGCAAACCTACACAGACAGTTACAGGGAGAACATGCAAACCTCATCCAGACAGTTACAGGGAGAACATGCAAACCTCACCCAGACAGTTACAGGGAGAACCTGCAAACCTCACACATACAGTTGGACGGAGAACGTGCAAACCTCAGACAGACAGTTACAGGGAGAACATGCAAACCTCACACAGACAGTCACAGGGAGAACGTGCAAACCTCACACAGACAGCACAGGGAGAACACGCAAACCTCACACAGACAGTTACAGGGAGAACATGCAAACCTCACCCAGACAGTTACAGGGAGAACACACAAACCTCACACAGACAGTTACTGGGAGAACGTGCAAACCTCACACAGACAGTTACAGGGAGAACGTGCAAACCTCACACAGACAGTTACAGGGAGAACACGCAAACCTCACACAGACAGTTACAGGGAGAATGTGCAAACCTCACACAGACAGTTACAGGGAGAACGTGCAAACCTCACACAGACAGTTACAGGGAGAACGTGCAAACCTCACACAGACAGTTACAGGGAGAACATGCAAACCTCACACAGACAGTTACAGGGAGAACATGCAAACCTCACACAGACAGTTACAGGGAGAACACACAAACCTCACACAGACAGTTACAGGGAGAACGTGCAAACCTCACACAGACAGTTACAGGGAGAACGTGCAAACCTCACACAGACAGTTACAGGGAGAACACGCAAACCTCACACAGACAGTTACAGGGAGAACGTGCAAACCTCACACAGACAGTTACAGGGAGAACGTGCAAACCTCACACAGATAGTAACAGGGAGAACGTGCAAACCTCACACAGACTGTTACAGGGAGAACATGCAAATCTCACACAGTCACAGGGAGAACGAGCAAACCTCACACAGACAGTTATAGGGAGAGTACTCAAACCTCACACAGACAGTTACTGGGAGAACGTGCAAACCTCACACAGAACGTTACAGGGAGAACATGCAAACCTCACACAGACAGTTACAGGGAGAACATGCAAACCTCACACAGACAGTTAAGGGGAGAACGTGCAAACCTCACACAGACAGTTACAGGGAGAATGTGCAAACCTCACTCAGACAGTTTCTGGGAGAACTTGAAAACCTCACACAGACAGTTACAGGGAGAATACGCAAACCTCACACAGACAGTTGCAGGGAGAACGTGGAAACCTCACACTGTTGCAGGGAGAACGTGTGAACCTCACACAGATAGTTACAGGGAGAACACGGAATCCTCACACAGACAGTTACAGGGGAACGTGCATACCTCACACAGACAGTTACAGGGAGAACACGCAAACCTCACACAGACAGTTACAGGGAGAACTTGCAAACCTCACACAGACAGTTACAGGGAGAACTTGCAAACCTCACACAGACAGTTACAGGGAGAACATGCAAACCTCACACAGACAGTTACAGGGAGAACGTGCAAACCTCACACAGACAGTTACAGGGAGAACGTGCAATCCTCAGACTGTTGCAGAGAGAACGTGTAAACCTCACACAGATAGAAACAGGGAGAACGTGCAAACCTAACACAGACAGTCACAGGGAGAACGTGCAATCCTCACCCAGACAGTTACAGGGAGAACGTGCAAACTTCACACAGACAGTTACAGGGAGAACACGAAAACCTCACACAGACAGTTACTGGGAGAACGTGCAACCTCACACAGACAGTTACAGGGAGAACACGCAAACCTCACACAGACTGTTACTGGGAGAACTTGCAAACCTCAAACAGACAGTTACAGGGAGAACACGCAAACCTCACACAGACAGTTACAGGGAGAACTTGCAAACCTCACACAGACAGTTACAGGGAGAACGTGCAAACCTCACACAGACAGTTACAGGGAGAACGTGCAAACCTCACACAGACAGTTACAGGGAGAACACGCAAACCTCACACAGACAGTTACAGGGAGAATGTGCAAACCTCACACAGTCAGTTACAGGGAAAATACGCAAACCTCACACATACAGTTACAGGGAGAACATAAAAATCCTCAGACAGACAGATACAGGGAGAACGTGCAAACCTCACATAGACAGTTACTTGGAGAACACGCAAACTTGACACAGACAGTTACAGGGAGAATGCGCAAACTTAACATTCATAGTTACAGGGAGAATGTTAAAATCCTCAGACAGACAGTTACAGGGAAAACATGCAAACCTCACACAGACAGTTACAGGGAGAACACACAAACCTCACACAGACAGTTACAGGGAGAACATGCAAACCTCACCCAGACAGTTACAGGGAGAACACGTAAACCTCACACAGACAGTTACAGGGAGAACGTGCAAACCTCACACAGACAGTTACAGGGAGAACGTGCAAACCTCACACAGACAGTTACAGGGAGAACATGCAAACCTCACACAGACAGTTACAGGGAGAACGTGCAAACCTCACACAGACAGTTGCACGGAGAACGTGCAAACCTCACACAGACAGTTACAGGGAGAACATGCAAACCTCACACAGACAGTTACAGGGAGAACGTGCAAACCTCACACAGACAGTTACAGGGAGAACATGCAAACCTCACACAGACAGTTACAGGGAGAACGTGCAAACCTCACACAGACAGTTACAGGGAGAACGTGCAAACCTCACACAGACAGTTACAGGGAGAACACGCAAACCTCACACAGACAGTTACAGGGAGAACATGCAAACCTCACACAGACAGTTACAGGGAGAACGTGCAAACCTCACACAGACAGTTACAGGGAGAACGTGCAAACCTCACACAGACAGTTACAGGGAGAATGTGCAAACCTCACACAGACAGTTACAGGGAGAACATGCAAACCTCACACAGACAGTTATAGGGAGAACATACAAACCTCACACAGACAGTTACAGGGAGAACATGCAAACCTCACACAGACAGTTACAGGGAGAACGTGCAAACCTCACACAGACAGTTACAGGGAGAACGTGCAAACCTCACACAGACAGTTACAGGGAGAACGTGCAAACCTCACACAGACAGTTACAGGGAGAACATGCAAACCTCACACAGACAGTTACAGGGAGAACATGCAAACCTCACACAGACAGTTACACGGAGAACGTGCAAACCTCACACAGACAGTGACAAGGAGAATGTGCAAACCTCACACAGACAGTTACAGGGAGAACACGCAAACCTCACACAGACAGTTACAGGGAGAATGTGCAAACCTCACCCAGACAGTTACAGGGAGAACGTGCAAACCTCACACAGACAGTTACAGGGAGAACACGCAAACCTCACACAGACTGTTACTGGGAGAACTTGCAAACCTCAGACAGACAGTTACAGGGAGAACGTACAAACCTCACACAGACAGTTACAGGGAGAACGTGCAAACCTCACACAGACAGTTACAGGGAGAACACGCAAACCTCACACAGACAGTTACAGGGAGAACGTGCAAACCTCACACAGACAGTTACAGGGAGAACGTGCAAACCTCACACAGACAGTTACAGGGAGAACGTGCAAACTTCACATAGACAGTTACAGGGAGAACACGCAAACCTCACACAGACAGTTAAAGGGAGAATGTGCAAACCTCACACAGACAGTTACAGGGAGAACATGCAAACCTCACACAGACAGTTACAGGGAGAACGTGCAAACCTCACACAGACAGTTACAGGGAGAATGTACAAACCTCACAAAGACAGTTACAGGTAGAACAAGCAAACCTCACACAGACAGTTACAGGGAGAACGTGCAAACCTCACACAGACAGTTACAGGGAGAACACGCAAACCTCACACAGACAGTTACAGGGAGAATGTGCAAACCTCACTCTGACAGTTAGAGGGAGAACTTACAAACCTCACACAGACAGTTACAGGGAGAAAACACAAACCTCACTTAGACAGTTACAGGGAGAACATGCAAACCTCACACAGACAGTTACAGGGAGAACACGCAAACCTCACACAGACAGTTACAGGGAGAACGTGCAAACCTCACACAGACAGTTACAGGGAGAACGTGCAAACCTCACACAGACAGTTACAGGGAGAACTTGCAAACCTCACACAGACAGTTACAGGGAGAACACGCAAACCTCACACAGACAGTTACAGGGAGAACGTGCAAACCTCACACAGACAGTTACAGGGAGAACACGCAAACCTCACACAGACAGTTACAAGGAGAACTTGCAAACATCACACAGACAGTTGCACGAGAATGTGCAAATCTCACACAGACAGTAACAGGTAGAAAACACAAACCTCACACAGACAGTTACAGGGAGAACGTGCAAACCTCACACAGACAGTTACAGGGAGAACGTGCAAACCTCACACAGATAGTAACAGGGAGAACGTGCAAACCTCACACAGACAGTTACAGGGAGAACATGCAAACCTCACACAGACAGTTACAGGGAGAACGTGCAAACCTCACACAGACAGTTACAGGGAGAACGTGCAAACCTCACACAGACAGTTACAGGGAGAACGTGCAATCCTCACCCAGACAGTTACAGGGAGAACGTGCAAACCTCACACAGACGGTTACAGGGAGAACACGAAAACCTCACTCAAACAGTTACTGGGAGAACACTCAAACCTCACACAGACATTTACAAGGAGAACATGCAAACATCACACAGACTGTTATTGGGAGAACTTGCAAACCTCAGACAGACAGTTACAGGGAGAACATGCAAACACACACAGAGTGTTACTGAGAGAATACGCAAACCTTACACAGACAGTTACAGGGAGAATGTGCAAACCTCACTCAGACAGTTACAGGGAGAATGTGCAAACCTCACACAGACAGTTACAGGGAGAACGTGCAAACCTCACACAGACAGTTACAGGGAGAATGTGCAAACCTCACACAGACAGTTACAGGGAGAACGTGCAAACCTCACACAGACAGTTACAGGGAGAACACGCAAACCTCACTCAGACAGTTACAGGGAGAACGTGCAAACCTCACACAGACAGTTACAGGGAGAACACGCAATCCTCACACAGACTGTTACAGGGACAACACGCAAACTTCACATAAATAGTTACAGGGAGAACAAACAAACCTCACACAGACAGTTACAGGGAGAACAAACAAACCTCACACAGTCACAGGGAGAACGTCAAATGTCACACAGACAGTTGCAGGGCGAACTTACAACCCTCACATTGACAGTTACGGGGAGAACACGCAAACCTCACACAGACAGTTACAGGGAGAACGTGCAAACCTCACACAGACAGTTACAGGGAGAACACGCAAACTTCACATAGACAGTTACAGGGAGAACACGCAAACCTCACACAGACAGTTACAGGGAGAATGTGCAAACCTCACACAGACAGTTACAGGGAGAACGTGCAAACCTCACACAGACAGTTACAGGGAGAACGTGCAAACCTCACACAGACAGTTACAGGGAGAACATGCAAACCTCACACAGACAGTTACAGGGAGAACGTGCAAACCTCACACAGACAGTTACAGGGAGAACGTGCAAACCTCACACAGACAGTTACAGGGAGAACTTGCAAACCTCACACAGACAGTTACAGGGAGAACACGCAAACCTCACACAGACAGTTACAGTGAGAAACATAAAAATCCTCAGACAGACAGTTACAGGGAGAACGTGCAAACCTCACACAGACAGTTACAGGGAGAACATGCAAACCTCACACAGACAGTTACAGGGAGAATGTACAAACCTCACACAGACAGTCACAGGGAGAACATGCAAACCTCACACAAACAGTTAGAGTGAGAGCGTGCAAACCTCACACAGACAGTAACAGGGAGAACTTGCAAACCTCACACAGACAGTTACAGGGCGAACGTACAACCCTCACATTGACAGTTACGGGGAGAACACGCAAACCTCACACAGACAGTTACAGGGAGAACGTGCAAACCTCACACAGACAGTTACAGGGAGAACGTGCAAACCTCACACAGACAGTTACAGGGAGAACACGCAAACTTCACATAGACAGTTACAGGGAGAACACGCAAACCTCACACAGACAGTTACAGGGAGAACGTGCAAACCTCACACAGACAGTTACAGGGAGAACGTGCAAACCTCACACAGACAGTTACAGGGAGAACGTGCAAACCTCACACAGACAGTTACAGGGAGAACATGCAAACCTCACACAGACAGTTACAGGGAGAACTTGCAAACCTCACACAGACAGTTACAGGGAGAACGTGCAAACCTCACACAGACAGTTACAGGGAGAACATGCAAACCTCACACAGACAGTTACAGGGAGAACGTGCAAACCTCACACAGACAGTTACAGGGAGAACACGCAAACCTCACACAGACAGTTACAGGGAGAATGTGCAAACCTCACACAGACAGTTACAGGGAGAACATGCAAACCTCACACAGACAGTTACAGGGAGAACGTGCAAACCTCACACAGACAGTTACAGGGAGAACATGCAAATCTCACGCTGTTACAGGGATAACACGCAAACCTACAAAGACAGTTAAGGGGAGAACATGCAAACCTCACCCAGACAGTTACACGGAGAACGTGCAAACCTCACACAGACAGTTACAGGGAGAACACGCAAACCTCACTCAGACAGTTACAGGGAGAACATGCAAACCTCACACAGACAGTTACAGGGAGAACACGCAAACCTCACACAGACAGTTACAGGGAGAACATGCAAACCTCACACAGACAGTTACAGGGAGAACATGCAAACCTCACCCAGACAGTTACAGGGAGAACGTGCAAACCTCACACAGACAGTTACAGGGAGAACACGCAAACCTCACACAGACAGTTACAGGGAGAACATGCAAACCTCACACAGACAGTTACAGGGAGAACGTGCAAACCTCACACAGACAGTTACAGGGAGAACGTGCAAACCTCACACAGACAGTTACAGGGAGAACATGCAAACCTCACACAGACAGTTACAGGGAAAACGTGCAAACCTCACACAGACAGTCACAGGGAGAACGTGCAAACCTCACACAGACAGTTACAGGGAGAATGTACAAACCTCACACAGACAGTTACAGGGAGAACATGCAAAACTCACACAGACAGTTACAGGGAGAACATACAAACCTCACACAGTCAGTCACAGGGAGAATACGCAAACCTGCACAGACAGTTACAGAGAGAACATGCAAACCTCACACAGACAGTTACAGGGAGAACGTGCAAACCTCACACAGACAGTTACAGGGAGAACACGCAAACCTCACTCAGACAGTTACAGGGAGAACGTGCAAACCTCACACAGTCAGTTACAGGGAGAACATGCAAACCTCACACAGACAGTTATAGGGAGAACATGCAAATCTCACACAGTTGCAGGGAGAACGAGCAAAACTCAGACACACAGTTACAGGGAGAATATGCAAACCTCACACATATAGTTACAGGGAAAATGTACAAACCTCACACAGAACGTTACAGAGAGGACATGGAAACCTCACACAGACAGTTACAGGGAGAACGTGCAAACCTCACACAGACAGTTACAGGGAGAACACGCAAACCTCACACAGACAGTTACAGGGAGAACATGCAAACCTCACACAGACAGTTACAGGGAGAACATGCAAACCTCACACAGACAGTTACAGGGAGAACGTGCAAACCTCACACAGACAGTTACAGGGAGAACATGCAAACCTCACACAGACAGTTACAGGGAGAACGTGCAAACCTCACACAGACAGTTACAGGGAGAACGTGCAAACCTCACACAGACAGTTACAGGGAGAACACGCAAACCTCACACAGACAGTTACAGGGAGAACGTGCAAACCTCACACAGACAGTTACAGGGAGAACACGCAAACCTCACACAGACAGTTACTGGGAGAACTTGCAAACCTCACACAGACAGTTACAGGGAGAACTTGCAAACCTCACACAGACAGTTACAGGGAGAACTTGCAAACCTCACACAGACAGTTACACGGAGAACGTGCAAACTTAGGACGGACAGTTGCAGGGAGAAGGTGCAAATCTCCCACAGACAGTTTCAGGTAGAGCATGCAAACCTCACACAGACAGTTACAGGGAGAACGTGCAAACCTCACACAGTCACAGGGAGAACGTGCAAACCTCACACAGACAGTTACAGTGAGAACGTAAAAATCCTCAGACAGACAGTTACAGGGAGAACGTGCAAACCTCACACAGACAGTTACAGGGAGAACACGCAAACCTCACACAGACAGTTACAGGGAGAACATGCAAACCTCACACAGACAGTTACAGGGAGAACGTGCAAACCTCACACAGACATTTACAAGGAGAACGTGCAAACATCACACAGACTGTTATTGGGAGAACTTGCAAACCTCAGACAGACAGTTACAGGGAGAACATGCAAACCTCACACAGACAGTTACAGGGAGAACGTGCAAACCTCACACAGACAGTTACAGGGAGAACACGCAAACCTCACACAGACAGTTACAGGGAGAACTTGCAAACCTCACAGCAGACAGTTACAGGGAGAACACACAAACCTCACACAGACAGTTACAGGGAGAACGTGCAAACCTCACACAGACAGTTACAGGGAGAACGTGCAAACCTCACACAGACAGTTACAGGGAGAACACGCAAACCTCACACAGACAGTTACAGGGAGAACGTGCAAACCTCACACAGACAGTTACAGGGAGAACGTGCAAACCTCACACAGACAGTTACAGGGAGAACGTGCAAACCTCACACAGACAGTTACAGGGAGAACATGCAAACCTCACACAGACAGTTACAGGGAGAACATGCAAACCTCACCCAGACAGTTACAGGGAGAATACACAAACCTCACACAGACAGTTACAGGGAGAACGTGCAAACCTCACACAGACAGTTACAGGGAGAACGTGCAAACCTCACACAGACAGTTACAGGGAGAACACGCAAACTTGACACAGACAATTACAGAGAGAACGTGCAAACCTCTCACAGTCAGAGGGAAAACATGCAAACCACAACCATACAGTTATAGGGGAACGAGCAAACCTCACACACACAGTTACAGGGAGAATATGCAAACCTCACACATACAGTTACAGGGAGAATGTACAAACCTCGCACAGAAGTTATAGGGAGAACACTCAAACCTCACACAGACAGTTACAGGGAGAACGTGCAAACCTCACACAGACAGTTACAGGGAGAACATGCAAACCTCACAAAGACAGTTACAGGGAGAACATGCAAACCTCACAGAGACAGTTGCACGGAGAACGTGCAAACCTTACACAGACAGTTACAGGGAGAATGTGCAAACCTCACACAGACAGTTACAGGGAGAACTTGCAAACCTCACACAGACAGTTACAGGGAGAATACGCAAACCTCACACAGACAGTTACAGGGAGAACGTGCAAACCTCACACAGACAGTTACAGGGAGAACGTGCAAACCTCACACAGACAGTTACAGGGAGAACACGCAAACCTCACACAGACAGTTACAGGGAGAACGTGCAAACCTCACACAGACAGTTACAGGGAGAACACGCAAACATCACACAGACTGTTACTGGGAGAACTTGCAAACCTCACCCAGACAGTTACATGGAGAACTTGCAAACCTCACACAGACTGTTACAGGGAGAACTTGCAAACCTCACACAAACAGTTGCACGGAGAACGTGCAAACCTCACACAGACAGTTACAGGGAGAACGTGCAAACCTCACACAGACAGTTACAGGGAGAACACGCAAACCTCACATAGACAGTTACAGGGAGAACGTGCAAACCTCACACAGACAGTTACAGGGAGAACGTGCAAACCTCACACAGACAGTTACAGGGAGAACGTCTGAACCACACACAGATAGTTGCAGGGAGAAAACGGAATCCTCACACAGACAGTTACAGGGGAACGTGATACCTCCCACAGACAGTTACAGGGAGAACACGCAAACCTCACACAGACTGTTACTGGGAGAACTTGCAAACCTCACACAGGCAGTTACAGGGAGAACACGCAAACCTCACACAGACAGTTACAGGGAGAACTTGCAAACCTCACACAGACAGTTGCACGGAGAACGTGCAAACTTCGCACGGACAGTTGCAGGGAGAACATGCAAATCTCCCACAGACAGTTTCAGGTAGAACACGCAAACCTCACACAGTTACAGGGAGAACGTGCAAAACTCTCACAGACAGTTACAGGGAGAATGCGCAAACCTCACACAGACAGTTACCGGGAGAACGTAAAAATCGTCAGACAGACAGTAACAGGGAGAATGTACGAACCTCTCACAGACATTTACAGGGAGAATGCGCAAACTTAACATTCATAGTTACAGGGAGAATGCGCAAACTTAACATTCATAGTTACAGGGAGAATGTTAAAATCCTCAGACAGACAGTTACAGGGAAAACATGCAAACCTCACACTGTTACAGGGAGAACACACAAACCTACAGAGACAGTTACAGGGTGAACATGCATACCTCACCCAGACAGTTACAGGGAGAATACGTAAACCTCACACAGACAGTTACTGGGAGAATGTGCAAACCTCACAAAGACAGTTTCAGGGAGAACGTGCAAATCTCGAACTGTTACAGGGAGAACATGCAAAACTGACACAGACAGTTACTGGGAGAACGTGCGAATCTCATAGAGGCAGTTGGACGGAGAACGTACAAACCTCATACAGACAGTTACAGGGAGAACATGCAAATCTCACACAGTCGCAGGGAGAACGAGCAAACCTCAGACAGACAGTTACAGGGAGAATATGCAAACCTCACACATACAGTTACTGGGAGAACGTGCAAACCTCACACTGTTACAGGGAGAATGAGCAAACTTTGCACAGACAGTTACAGGGAGAAAACGCAAATGTCACATAGACAGTTACAGGGAGAACATGCAAATCTCACACAGTCGCAGGGAGAACGAGCAAACCTTGCACAGACAGTCACAGGGAGAACGTGCAAACCTCACACAGACAGTTACAGGGAGAATGTACAATCCTCACACAGACAGTCACAGGGAGAACATGCAAACCTCACACAGACAGTTACAGGGAGAACTTACAAACCTCACACAGACAGTTGCAGGGAGAACATGCAAACCTCACACAGACAGTTACAGGGAGAATGTGCAAACCTCACACAGACAGTTGCACGGAGAACGTGCAAACCTAATACAGACAGTTACAGGGAGAACGTACAAACCTCACACTGTTGCAGGGAGAACATGCAAACGTACACAGACAGATACAGGGAGAACATACAAACCTCACACATACAGTTACAGGGAGAATGTACAAATGTCGCACAGACTGTTACAGGGCGAATGTACAAACCTTACATTGGCAGTTACGGGGAGAACACGCAAACCTCGCACCGACAGTGACAGGGAGAACGTGCAAACCTCACCCAGACAGTTACAGGGAGAACGTGCAAACCTCACACAGACATTTACAAGGAGAACATGCAAACATCACACAGACTGTTATTGGGAGAACTTGCAAACCTCAGACAGACAGTTACAGGGAGAACGTGCAAACCTCACACAGACAGTTACAGGGAGAACGTGCAAACCTCACACAGACAGTTACAGGGAGAACACGCAAACCTCACACAGACAGTTACAGGGAGAACGTGCAAACCTCACAGACAGTTGCAGGGAGAACGTGCAAACCTCACACAGACAGTTACAGGGAGAACGTGCAAACCTCACATAGACAGTTACAGGGAGAACACGCAAACCTCACACATACAGTTACAGGGAGAATGTACAAACCTCGCACAGAACGTTACAGGGAGAACTTGGAAACCTCACGCAGACAGTTACAGGGAGAACATGCAAATGTCACACAGGCAGTTACAGGGCGAACGTACAACCCTCACATTGGCAGTTACTGGGAGAACAAGCAAACCTCGCAGCGACCGTCACAGGGAGAACGTGCAGACCTCACACTGTTACAGGGAGAATACGCAAACCTCACACAGACAGTTACTGAGAGAACGTGCAAACGTCTCTCTGACAGATAGAGGTAGAGCTCACAAACTTCGCACAGACAATTATAGTGAGAAAACAGAAACCTCACTTAGACAGTGACAGGGAGAACATGCAAACCTCACACAGACATTTACAGGGAGAACACGCAAACCTCACACAGACAGCTACTGGGAGAAATTGCAAACCTCAAACAGACAGTTACGGGGAGAACGTGCAAACCTCACACAGACTGTTACTGGAAGAACTTGCATACCTCAAAGAGACAGTTACAGGGGGAACACGATAACCTCACACAGACTGTTAGTGGGAGAAATTGCAAACCTCAAACAGACAGTTAGAGGGAGAACACCGAAACCTCACACAGACAGTAACAGGGAGAACGTGCAAACCTCACACAGACAGTTGCACAGAATACGTGCAATCTCACACAAAAACTTACATGTGGAACGCACAGACCTCACACAGACTGTTACAGGGAGAACGTGCAACACTCAAACAGACACTTACAGGGAGAACGTGCAAAGCTCACACAGACAGTTACAGGGAGAACGTGCAAACCTCACATGGACAGTTGCTGGGAATACATGCAAACCTCACACAGACAGTTACAGGGAGAACGTGCAAACCTCACACAGACAGTTACAGGGAGAACGTGCAAACCTCACACAGACAGTTACTTGGAGAACGTGCAAACTTGACACAGACAATTACAGAGAGAACGTGCAAACCTCTCACAGTCAGAGGGAAAACATGCAAACCACAACCATACAGTTATAGGGGAATCTGCATACCTCACACAGACATTTACAAGGAGAACATGCAAACATCACACAGACTGTTATTGGGAGAACTTGCAAACCTCAGACAGACAGTTACAGGGAGAATGTGTAAACCTCACACAGACAGTTACAGGGAGAACACGCAAACCTTACACAGACAGTTACAGGGAGAACGTGCAAACCTCACACAGACAGTTACAGGGAGAATGTGCAAACCTCACACAGACAGTTACAGGGAGAACGTGCAAACCTCACACAGACAGTTACAGGGAGAATGTACAAACCTCGCACAGAACATTACAGGGAGAACATGGAAACCTCACGCAGTTACAGGGAGAACACGCAAACCTCGCACCGACAGTCACAGGGAGAACGTGCAAACCTCAATCTGACAGTTAGAGGGAGAACTCGCAAATCTCGCACAGATTATTACAGGGAGAAAACACAAACCTCTCTTAGACAGTTACAGGGAGAACAAGCAAACCTGACGCAGAAAGTTACAGGGTCAACGTGCAAACCTCACAAAGTCACAGGGAGAACGTCAAATGTCACACAGACAGTTGCAGGGCGAACTTACAACCCTCACATTGACAGTTACGGGGAGAACACGCAAACCTCGCACCGACAGTCACAGGGAGAAAGTGCAAACCTCACACAGGCAGTTACAGGGAGAACACGCAATCTGCACATGGACTGTAACAGGGAAAACACGCAATCCTGACACAGACCATTACATGGAGAATGTGGAACCCTCACACAGACACTTATAGGGAGCACGTGCAAACCTCACACAGACAGTTACAGGGAGAACGTGCAAACCTCACACAGACAGTTACAGGGAGAACATGCAAACCTCACACAGACAGTTACAGGGAGAACGTGCAAACCTCACCCAGACTGTTACAGGGAGAACGTACAAACCTCACACAGACAGTTACAGGGAGAACTTGCAAAGATCACACAGACAGTTACAGGAAGAACACGCAAACCTCACACATACAGTTACAGGGAGAATGTAAAAATCCTCAGACAGACAGTTACAAGGAGAACTTGCAAACATCACACAGACAGTTACAGGAAGAACATGCAAACCTCACACATACAGTTACAGGGAGAATGTACAAACCTCGCACAGAACGTTACAGGGAGAACATGGAAACCTCACGCAGACAGTTACAGGGTCAACGTGCAAACCTCACAAAGTCACAGGGAGAACGTCAAACGTCACACAGACAGTTACAGGGCGAACGTACAACCCTCACATTGACAGTTACAGGGAGAACACGCAAACCTCACACAGACAGTCACAGGGAGAACGTGCAAACCTCACACAGACAGTTACAGGGAGAATGTACAATCCTCACACAGACAGTTACAGGGAGAACACGCAAACTTCACATACACAGTTACAGGGAGAACACGCAAACCTTACACAGACAGTTACAGGGAGAATGTGCAAACCTCACACAGTCACAGATAGAACATGCAAACCTCACACAGACAGTTACAGGGAGAACGTGCAAACCTCACACAGACAGTTACAGGGAGAACACGAAAACCTCACTCAAACATTTACTGGGAGAACTTGCAAACAGACAGTTACAGGGAGAACGTGCAAACCTCACACAGACAGTTACAGGGAGAACATGCAAACTTCACATAGACAGTTACAGGGAAAAAATGGAAACCTCACACTGTTACAGGGCGAACACGCAAACCTCACCCAGACAATTACAGGGAGAATGTGCAAACCTCACACAGACAGTTGCACGGAGAACATGCAAACCTCACACATACAGTTACAGGGAGACTGTACAAACGTCACACAGAATGTTACAGGGAGAACATGGAAACCTCATGCAGATATTTACAGGGAGAACACGCAAACCTCACACAGGCAGATACAGGGAGAACATGCAAACCTCACACATACAGTTACAGGGAGAATGTACAAACGTCACACAGAATGTTACAGGGAGAACACGGAAACCTCACGCAGACACTTACAGGGAGAACATGGAAACCTCACGCAGACACTTACGGGGAGAACACGCAAACCTCACACTGTTACAGGGAGAACATGCAAACCTACAGAGACAGTTACAGGGAGAACATGCATACCTCACCCAGACAGTTACAGGGAGAACGTGCAAACCTCACACTGCTACAGGGAGAACACGCAAACCTACACAGACAGTTACAGGGAGAACATGCAAAACTCACAGAGACAGTTACTGGGAGAACGTGCAAACCTCACAGAGACAGTTGGACGGAGAACGTGCAAACCTCCTACAGACAGTTACAGGGAGAACATGCAAATCTCACACAGTCGCAGGGAGAACGAGAAAACCTCAGACAGACAGTTACAGGGCGAATATGCAAACCTCACACATACAGTTACTGGGAAAATGTATGAACCTCGCACAGACGTTACAGGGAGAACATTGAAACCTCACGCAGTCAGTTACAGGGAGAACGTGCAAACCTCACACTGTTATAGGGAGAACACGCAAACCTGCGCAGACAGTTTGCAGGGAGAACATGCAAAACTCACAGAGACAGTTGGACGGAGAAAGTGCAAACCTCACACAGACAGTTACAGGGAGAATACGCAAACCTCACACAGACAGTTACTGGGAAAACGTGCAAACCTCACACAGAACATTACAGGGAGAACATGGAAACCTCACAGAGACAGTTACACGGAGAACATGCAAAACTCACAGAGACAGTTACTGGGAGAAAGTGCAAACCTCACAGAGACTGTTGGACGGAGAACCAGCAAACCTAATACAGACAGTTAAAGGGAGAACATGCAAACCTCTGACAGACAGTTACAGGGAGAACGTGCAAACCTCACACAGACTGTTACAGGGAGAACACGCAAACCTACACAGACAGTTACAGGGAGAACATGCAAACCTCACCCAGACAGTTACAGGGAGAACACGCAAACCTCACACAGACAGTTACTGGGAGAACGTGCAAACCTCACACAGACAGTTACAGGGAGAACATGCAAACCTCACGCAGACAGTTACAGGGACAACGTGCAAACCTCACAAAGTCACATTGAGAACATCAAGCGTCACACAGACAGTTACAGGGCGAACGGACAACCCGCACATTGACATTTACAGGGAGAACACGTTAACCTCGCACCGACAGTTACAGGGAGAACGTGCAAACCTCACACAGACAGTCACAGGGAGAATGTACAATCCTCACACAGACAGTTACGGGGAGAACACGCAATCTGCACATGGACTGTTACAGGGAGAACATCAATCCTCACACAGACTGTTACTGGGAAAATGTGCAAACCTCACACAGAACGTTACAGGGAGAACATGGAAACCTCACACAGACAGTTACAGGGAGAACATGCAAACCTCACACAGACAGTTGCAGGGAGAACGTGCAAACCTCACACAGACAGTTACAGGGAGAACATGCAAACCTCACACAGACAGTTGCAGGGAGAACGTGCAAACCTCACACAGACAGTTACAGGGAGAATATGCAAACCTCACACATACAGTTACAGGGAAAATGTACAAACCTCGCACAGAACGTTACAGGGAGAACATGGAAACCTCACGCAGACAGTTACAGGGAGAACATGCAAACCTCACAGAGACAGTTACAGGGAGAACATGCAAAACTCACAGAGACAGTTACTAGGAGAACGTGCAAACCTCACAGAGACAGTTGGACGGAGAAAGTGCAAACCTAATACAGACAGTTACAGGGAGAACATGCAAACCTCACACAGACAGTTACAGGGAGAACGTGCAAACCTCACAGAGACAGTTGCACGGAGAACATGCAAACCTAACACAGACAGTTACAGGGAGAACATGCAAACCTCACACATACAGTTACTGGGAAAATGTACAAACCTCGCACAGAACGTTACAGGAAGAACATGGACACCTCACAGAGACAGTTACACGGATAACATACAAACCTCACACAGACAGATACAGGAAGAACGTACAAACCTCACCCAGACAGTTACATAGAAACATAGAAACATAGAAAATAGGTGCAGGAGTAACCCATTCGGCCCTTCGAGCCTGCACCGCCATTTATTATGATCATGGCTGATCATCCAACTCAGAACCTCGCCCCAGCCTTCCCTCCATACCCCGTGACCCCCGTAGCCACAAGGGCCATATCTAACTCCCTCTTAAATATAGCCAATGAACTGGCCTCAACTGTTTCCTGTGGCAGAGAATTCCACAGATTCACCACTCTCTGTGTGAAGAAGTTTTTCCTAATCTCGGTCCTAAAAGGCTTCCCCTCTATCCTCAAACTGTGACCTCTCGTTCTGGACTTCCCCAACATCGGGAACAATCTTCCTGCATCTAGCCTGTCCAATCCCTTTAGGATCTTATACGTTTCAATCAGATCCGCCCTCAATCTTCTAAATTCCAACGAGTACAAGCCCAATTCATCCAGTCTTTCTTCATATGAAAGTCCTGCCATCCCAGGAATCAATCTGGTGAACCTTCTTTGTACTCCCTCTATGGCAAAGATGTCTTTCCTCAGATTAGGGGACCAAAACTGCACACAATACTCCAGGTGTGGTCTCACCAAGGCCTTGTACAACTGCAGTAGTACCTCCCTGCTCCTGTACCCGAATCCTCTCGCTATAAATGCCAGCATACCATTGGCCTTTTTCACCGCCTGCTGTACCTGCATGCCCACTTTCAATGACTGGTGTATAATGACAACCAGGTCTCGTTGCACCTCCCCTTTTCCTAATCGGCCACCATTCAGATAATAATCTGTTTTCCTATTTTTGCCACCAAAGTGGATAACTTCACATTTATCCACATTAAATTGCATCTGCCATGAATTTGCCCACTCACCCAACCTACCCAAGTCACCCTGCATCCTCTTAGCATCCTCCTCACAGCTAACACTGCCGCCCAGCTTCGTGTCATCCGCAAACTTGGAGATGCTGCATTTAATTCCCTCATCCAAGTCATTAATATATATTGTAAACATTACAGGGAAAACTTGGAAACCTCACACAAATAGTTGCATGGAGAACGTGCAAACTTCACACTCTTTGCTTCCTGTCTGCTAACCAATTCTCCACCCACACCAATACCTTACCCCCAATACCGTGTGCTTTAAGTTTGCACACTAATCTCCAGGGAGAATGTGCGAGACCTTGACACAGACATTTACAGGGAGAACGCACAAACCTCACATTTATAGTTACCGGGAGAATGTAAAAATCGTCAGACAGACAGTTACAGGGAAAACATGCAAACCTCACTCTGTTACAGGGAGAACACGCAAACCTCACCCAGACAGTTACAGGGAGAATACGTAAACCTCACACTGTTACAGGGAGAACATGCAAAACTGACTCAGACAGTTACTGGGAGAATGCGCGAGTCTCACAGAGGCAGTTGGACGGAGAACATACAAACCTCATACAGACAGTTACAGGGAGAACATGCAAATCTCACACAGTCGCAGGGAGAACGAGCAAACCTCAGACAGACAGTTACAGGGAGAATATACAAACCTCACACAGACAGTTACAGGGAAAACATGCAAACCTCACACTGTTACAGGGAGAACACGCAAACCTCATAGAGACAGTTACAGGGAGAACATGCAAAACTCACAGAGACAGTTACTGGGAGAACGTGCGAACCTCATACAGACTGCTACACGGAGAACACGCAAACCTCACACAGACTGTTACTGGGAGAACTTGCAAACCTCACCCAGACAGTTACAGGGAGAACTTGCAAACCTCACACAGACCGTTACAGGGAAAACTTGCAAACCTCACACAAACAGTTGCATGGAGAACGTGCAAACTTCGCACGGACAGTTGCAGGGAGAACGTGCAAATCTCCCACAGACAGTTTCAGGTAGAACACGCAAACCTCACACAGTTACAGGGAGAACGTACGAACCTCACACAGACAGTTATAGGGAGAACGTGCAAATCTCCCACAGACAGTTTCAGGTAAAACACGGAAACCTCACACAGTTACAGGGAGAACGTACGAACCTCACACAGACAGTTACTGGAAGAACGTGCAAACCTCACAGAGACAGTTGGACGGAGAATGTGCAAACCTCATGCAGACAGTTACAGGAAGACATGCAAACCTCACACAGACAGTTACAGGGAGAACGTGCAAACCTTACACTGTTACAGGGAGAACATGCAAACCTCACACAGACAGTTACAGGGAGAACATGCAAACCTCACACAGACAGTTACAGGGAGAATACGCAAACCTCACACAGACAGTTACTGGGAGAACGTGCAAACCTCACACAGACAGATGCACAGAGAATGTGCAAACCTCACAAAGACAGTTGGACGGAGAACGTGCAAACCTCATGCAGACAGTTACAGGGAGACATGCAAAACTCACACAGACAGTTACAGGGAGAATGTGCAAACCTCACACAGACAGTTTCAGGGAGAACTTGCAAACCTCACACAGACAGTTACAGGGAGAATACGCAAACCTCACACAGACAGTTACAGGGAGAACGTGCAACCCTCACACAGACAGTTACAGGGAGAAAATGCAAACCTCACACAGACAGTTACAGGGAGAACGTGCAAACCTCACACAGACAGTTACAGGGAGAACATGCAAACCTCACACAGACAGTTACAGGGAGAACACGCAAACCTCACACAGACAGTTACAGGGAGAACGTGCAAACCTCACACAGACAGTTACAGGGAGAACGTGCAAACCTCACACAGACAGTTGCAGGGAGAACGTGCAAACCTCACATGAACAGCTACAGGAAGAACTTGCAAAGCTCAAATTTACAGTTACAGGGAGAACGTAAAAATCCTCAGGCAGACAGTTACAGGGAGAACGTGCAAACCTCACACAGACAGTTACAGGGAGAACACGCAAACCTCACACATACAGTTACAGGGAGAATGTACAAACCTCGCACAGAACGTTACAGGGAGAACATGGAAACCTCACGCAGACAGTTACAGGGAGAACATGCAAACGTCACACAGGCAGTTACAGGGCGAACGTACAACCCTCACATTGGCAGTTACGGGGAGAACACGCAAACCTCGCACCGACAGTCACAGGGAGAACGTGCAAACCTCACACAGACAGTTACAGGGAGAACGTGCAAACCTCACACAGACAGTTACAGGGAGAACACGCAATCCTCACACAGACAGTTACGGGGAGAAGGTGCAAAACTCACACGGACAGTTGCTGGGAATACTTGCGAACCTCACACAGACAGTTACAGGGAGAACTTGCAAACCTCACCCAGACAGTTACAGGGAGAACGTGCAAACCTCACACAGACAGTTGCAGGGAGAACGTGCAAACCTCACAGACACAGTTACAGGGAGAACACAGAATCCTCACACAGACAGTTACAGGGAGAACATGCAAACTTCACATACACATTTACAGGGAGAGCATGCAAACCTTAAACAGACAGTCACAGGGAGAACACCCAAACTTCACATAGACAGTAACAGGGAGAACGTGGAAACCTCACACAGACAGTTACAGGGAGAACACGCAAACCTCACCCAGACAGTTATGGGAGAACGTGCAAACCTCACACAGACTGTAACAGGGAGAACTTGCAAACCATACACAGACAGTTGCACGGAGAATGTGCAAACTTTGCACACTGTTGCAGGGAGAACGTGCAAACCTCCCACAGACAGTTACAGGGAGAATGTAGAAACCTCGCACAGAACGTTACAGGGAGAACATGGAAACCTCACTCAGACAGTTACAGGGCGAACATACAACCCTTCACATTGGCAGTTACGGGGAGAACACGCAAACCTCGCAACGACCGTGACAGGGAAAACGTGCAAACTTCACTCCGACAGTTAGAGGGAGAGCTCGCGAACCTCGCACAGACTATTATAGGGAGAAAACACAAACCACTCTCAGACAATTACCGGGAGAACTGCAAACCTCACGCAGACAGTTACAGGGACAACGTGCAAACCTCACAAAGTCACATTGAGAAAGTCAAGCGTCACACAGACAGTTACAGGGCGAACGTACAACCCTCACATTGACAGTTACGGGGAGAACACGCAAACCTCACACAGACAGTTACTTGGAGAACATGCAAATTTCACACATTCACAGGGAGTACCTGCAAACCTCACACAGACAGTTACAGTGAGAACATAATAGTCCTCAGTCAGACAGTTACAGGGAGAACGTGCAAACCTCACACAGACAGTTACAGTGAGAACGTGCAAACCTCACACAGCTACAGGGAGAACACGCAAACCTCACACAGACAGTTACAGGGAGAACGTGCAAACCTCACACAGACAGTTACAGGGAGAACTTGCAAACCTCACACAGACAGTTGCACGGAGAACGTGCAAACTTCGCACGGACAGTTGCAGGGAGAACATGCAAATCTCCCACAGACAGTTTCAGGTAGAAAACGCAAACTTCACATAGGCAGTTACTGGGAGAACACCCAAACCTTACCCAGACTGTTACAGGGAGAACTTGCAAATGTCACACATTTACAGGGAGAACACGCAAACCTCACAAAGACAGTTACAGGGAGAACATGAAAATGTCACTCAGACAGTTTCAGGTAGAACACGCAAACCTCACACAGTTACAGGGAGAACGTGCAACCTCTCACAGACAGTTACAGGGAGAACACGCAAACTTCACATAGACAGTTACAGGGAAAACGTGGAAACCTCACACTGTTACAGGGAGAACACGCAAACCTCACCCAGAAAGTTACAGGGAGAACACGCAAACCTCACACAGACAGTTACTGGGAGAACGTGCAAACCTCACACAGACAGTTACAGGGCGAACGTAGAACCTTTACATTGGCAGTTATGGGGAGAACACGCAAATCTCGAACCGACAGTCACAGGGAGAACGTGTAAACCTCAAACAGACATTTACAGGGAGAACCTGCAAACCTCACTAAGTTACAGGGAGAACGTCAAACATCACACAGACACTTACAGGGCGAACGTACAACCCTCACATTGGCAGTTATGGGGAGAACACACAAACCTCGCACAGACAGTCACAGGGAGAACGTGCAAACCTCACCGACAGTTACAGGGAGAATACGCAAACCTCACACAGACAGTTACAGGGAGAACGTGCAAACCTCGCACAGACAGTTACAGGGAGAACGTACAAACCTCACCCAGACAGTTACAGGGAGAACGTGCAAACCTCAAACAGACATTTACAGGGAGAACACGAAAAACTCACTCAAGCAGTTACTGGGAGAACTTACACACAGACAGTTACAGGGCGGATGTACAACCCTCACACTGGCAGTTACGGGGAGAACGTGCAAACCTTGCACAGACAGTTGCATGGAGAACGTACCAACCTCACACAGACAGTTACAGGGAGAAAACGCAAACTTCACATAGACAGTTACAGGGAGAATACGCAAACCTCACACAGACAGTTACAGGGAGAACGTGCAAACCTCACACAGACAGTTACAGGGAGAACACGCAAACCTCACACATACAGTTACAGGGAGAATGTACAAACCTTGCACAGAACGTTACAGGGTGAACATGGAAAACTCACACAGACAGTTACAGGGAGAAAATGCAAATGTCACACAGACAGTTACAGGGGGAACGTACAACCCTCACATTGGCAGTTACTGGGAGAACAAGCAAACCTCGCAGCGACCGTCACAGGGAGAACGTGCAGACCTCACACTGTTACAGGGAGAATACGCAAACCTCACACAGACAGTTACAGGGAGAACACGCAAACCTCACACAGACAGTTACAGGGAGAATATGCAAACCTCGCACAGAACATTACAGGGAGAACATGGAAACCTCACGCAGTTACAGGGAGAACGTGAAAACCTCACTCTGACAGTTAGAGGTAGAGCTCGTAAACCTCGCACAGACTATTATAGGGAGAAAACACAAACCTCACTTAGACAGTTACAGAGAGAACAAGCAAACCTGACGCAGAAAGTTACAGGGTCAACGTGCAAACCTCACAAAGTTACAGTGAGAAAGTCAAACGTCACACAGACAGTTACAGGGCGAACGGACAACCCTCACATTGACATTTACGTGGAGAACACGCAAAACTCTCACCGACAGTCACAGGGAGAACGTGCAAACCTCACACAGACAGTCACAGGGAGAACGTGCAATCCTCACACAGACAGTTACAGGGAGAACACGCAATCCTCACACAGACTGTTACAGGGAGAACGTGCAACCCTCACACAGACACTTACAGGAAGAATGTGCAAACCTCACATGGACAGTTGCTGGGAATACATGCAAACCTCACACAAACAGTTACAGGGAGGACCTGCAAACCTCACCCAGACAGTTAAAGTGAGACCATGCAAACCTCACACAGACAGTTGCAGGGAGAACGTGCAAACCTCACAGACACAGTTACAGGGAGAACACAGAATCCTCACACAGACAGTTACAGGGAGAACACGCAAACTTCACATACACATTTACAGGGAGAGCACGCAAACCTTACACAGACAGTTACAGGGAGAACATGCAAACCTCATACAGTCACAGGGGGAACGTGCAAACCTCATACAGACAGTTACAGTGAGAACGTAAAAATCCTCAGACAGACAGTTACAGGGAGAACGTGCAAACCTCACACAGACAGTTGCAGGGAGAACGTGCAAACCTCATGCAGTCACAGGGGGAACGTGCAAACCTCACACAGACAGTCACAGGGAGAACACCCAAACTTCACATAGACAGTAACAGGGAAAACGTGGAAACCTCACACTGTTACAGGGAGAACACGCAAACCTCACCCAGACAGTTATGGGAGAACGTGCAAACCTCACACAGACAGTTACAGGGAGAACTTGCAAACCACACACAGACAGATGCACGGAGAACGTGCAAACTTTGCACACTGTTGCAGGGAGAACGTGCAAACCTCCCACAGACAGTTACAGGGAGAATGTAGAAACCTCGCACAGAACGTTACAGGGAGAGCATGGAAACCACACTCAGACAGTTACAGGGCGAACATACAACCCTTCACATTGGCAGTTACGGGGAGAACACGCAAACCTCGCAACGACCGTGACAGGGAAAACGTGCAAACTTCACTCCGACAGTTAGAGGGAGAGCTCGCGAACCTCGCACAGACTATTAAAGGGAGAAAACACAAACCACTCTGAGACAATTACCGGGAGAACTGCAAACCTCACGCAGACAGTTACCGGGACAACGTGCAAACCTCACAATGTTGCATGGAGAACATGCAAACCTCACACAGACAGGTACAGGGAGAACATGCAAACCTCACACAGACAGTTACAGGGAGAATGTACAAACCTCGCACAGAACGTTACAGGGAGAACATGGAAACCTCACGCAGACAGTTACAGGGAGAACATGCAAACCTCACACAGACAGTTACAGGGAGAACATGCAAATGTCACACAGACAGTTACAGGGAGAATTCGCAAACCTCACACAGACTGTTACAGGGAGAACGTGCAAACCTCAAACAGACAGTTAGAGGGAGAACACCGAAACCTCACACAGACAGTAACAGGGAGAACGTGCAAACCTCACACAGACAGTTGCACGGAGAACGTGCAATCTCACACAAAAAGTTACATGTGGAACGCACAGACCTCACACAGACTGTTAGAGGGAGAACATGCAAACCTCACACAGACCGTTACAGGGAGAACGTGCAACACTCAAACAGACACTTACAGGGAGAACGTGCAAAGCTCACACAGACAGTTGCAGGGAGAACGTGGAAACCTCACATGGACAGTTACAGGGAGAACATGCAAACCTCTCACAAACAGTTACAGGGAGAACCTGCAAACTTCACCCAGACAGTTACAGTGAGAGCGTGCAAACCTCACACAGACAGTTACAGGGAGAACTTGCAAACCTCACACAGACAGTTGCACGGAGAACGTGCAAACTTCGCACAGACTGTTGCAGGGAGAACGTGCAAACCTCCCACAGACAGTTACAGGGAGAACGTGCAAACCTCAAACAGGCATTTATAGGGAGAACACGAAAACCTCCGTCAAACAGTTACTGAGAGAACTTACAAACAGACAGTTACAGGGAGAACATGCAAAACTCACACAGACTGTTACTGGGAGAAATTGCAAACCTCACACAGAAAGTTGCATGGAGAACGTGTAAACCTCACACAGACAGTTACAGGGAGAACACGCAAAACTTACACAGACAGTTACAGGGAGAACG
This sequence comes from Mobula hypostoma, assembly GCF_963921235.1. Lineage (NCBI taxonomy): Eukaryota > Metazoa > Chordata > Chondrichthyes > Myliobatiformes > Myliobatidae > Mobula > Mobula hypostoma. Next base: position 89,808,319 of record NC_086100.1, on the reverse strand, counting down.
TGCAAACCTCACACGGTCACAGGGAGAACGTGCAAACCTCACACAGACAGTTACAGGGAGAACGTGCAAACCTCACACAGACAGTTACAGGAAGAACTTGCAAAGCTCACATTTACAGTTACAGGGAGAACGTAAAAATCCTCAGGCAGACAGTTACAGGGAGAACGTGCAAACCTCACACAGACAGTTAGAAGTAGAGCTCGTAAACCTCGCACAGACTATTATAGGGAGAAAACACAAACCTCTCTTAGACAGTTACAGAGAGAACAAGCAAACCTCACACAGACAGTTACAGGGAGAACATGTAAACTTCACATAGACAGTTACAGGGAGAACACACAAACCTCACACAGACAGTTACAGGGAGAACGTACAAACCTCACATTGACAGTTACAGGGAGAACACGCAAACCTCACACAGACAGTTACAGGGAGAACGTGCAAACCTCACACAGACAGTTACAGGGAGAACGTGCAAACCTCACACAGACAGTTACAGGGAGAACACGCAAACCTCACACAGACCGTTACAGGGAGAACGTGCAACCCTCACACAGACACTTATAGGGAGAACGTGCAAACCTCACATGGACAGTTGCTGGGAATACATGCAAACCTCACACAAACAGTTACAGGGAGGACCTGCAAACCTCACCCAGACAGTTAAAGTGAGACCATGCAAACCTCACACAGACAGTTGCAGGGAGAACGTGCAAACCTCACAGACACAGTTACAGGGAGAACACAGAATCCTCACACAGACAGTTACAGGGAGAACACGCAAACTTCACATACACATTTACAGGGAGAACACGCAAACCTTACACAGACAGTTACAGGGAGAACATGCAAACCTCATACAGTCACAGGGGGAACGTGCAAACCTCATACAGACAGTTACAGTGAGAACGTAAAAATCCTCAGACAGACAGTTACAGGGAGAACGTGCAAACCTCACACAGACAGTTGCAGGGAGAACGTGCAAACCTCATGCAGTCACAGGGTGACGTGCAAACCTCACACAGACAGTCACAGGGAGAACACCCAAACTTCACATAGACAGTAACAGGGAAAACGTGGAAACCTCACACTGTTACAGGGAGAACACGCAAACCTCACCCAGACAGTTATGGGAGAACGTGCAAACCACACACAGACAGTTACAGGGAGAACACGCAAACCTCACACATACAGTTACAGGGAGAACGTGCAAACCTGACACAGACAGTTACAGGGAGAACACGCAAACCTCACACATACAGTTACAGGGAGAATGTTCAAACCTCGCACAGAACATTACAGGGAGAACATGGAAACCTCACGCAGTTACAGGGAGAACATGCAAACGTCACACAGACAGTTACAGGGGGAACGTACAACCCTCACATTGGCAGTTACGGGGAGAACACGCAAACCTCGCACTGACAGTCACAGGCAGAACGTGCAAACCTCACTCTGACAGTTAGAGGTAGAGCTCGTAAACCTCGCACAGACTATTATAGGGTTTAAACACAAACCTCTCTTAGACAGTTACAGGGAGAACAAGCAAACCTGACGCAGAAAGTTACAGGGTCAACGTGCAAACCTCACAAAGTCACAGTGAGAACGTCAAACGTCACACAGACAGTTACAGGGTGAACGTACAACCCTCACATTGACAGTTACGGGGAGAACACGCAAACCTCACACAGACAGTCACAGGGAGAACGTGCAAACCTCACACAGACAGTTACAGGGAGAACGTGCAAACCTCACACAGACAGTTACAGGGAGAACACGCAAACCTCACACAGACAGTTACAGGGAGAACGTGCAAACCTCACACAGACCGTTACAGGGAGAACGTGCAAACCTCACACAGACAGTTACAGGGAGAATGTGCAAACCTCACATGGACAGTTGCTGGGAGAACATGCAAACCTCACACAGACAGTTACAGGGAGAACCTGCAAACCTCACACAGACAGTTACAGGGAGAACGTGCAAACCTCATACATACAGTTGCACGGAGAATGTGTAAACATCACTCAGACAGTTACAGGGAGAACACGCAATCCTCACACAGACTGTTACAGGGAGAACACGCAAACTTCACATAAACAGTTACAGGGAGAACACGCAAACCTTACACAGACAGTTACAGGGAGAACATGCAAACCTCACACAGTCACAGGGAGAACGTGCAAACCTCACACAGACAGTTACAGTGAGATCGTAAAAATCCTCAGACAGACAGTTACAGGGAGAACGTGCAAACCTCACACGGACAGTTGCTGGGAATACTTGCAAACCTCACACAGACAGTTACAGGGAGAACGTGCAAACCTCACACACAGTCACAGGGAGAACACGCAAACTTCACACAGACAGTTACAGGGAGAACGTGGAAACCTCACACAGACAGTTACAGGGAGAACGTGCAAACCTCACACAGACAGTTACAGGGAGAACGTGCAAACCTCACACAGACAGTTACAGGGAGAACACGCAAACCTCACACAGACAGTTACAGGGAGAACGTGCAAACCTCACACAGACAGTTACAGGGAGAACACGCAAACCTCACACATACAGTTACAGGGAGAATGTACAAACCTCGCACAGAACGTTACAGGGAGAACATGGAAACCTCACGCAGACAGTTACAGGGAGAACGTGCAAACCTCACACAGACAGTTACAGGGCGAACGTACAACCCTCACATTGGCAGTTACGGGGAGAACACGCAAACCTCACACAGACAGTCACAGGGAGAACGTGCAAACCTCACTCCGACAGTTAGAGGGAGAGCTCGCAAACCTCGCACAGACTGTTATAGGGAGAAAACACAAACCTCACAGAGACAGTTACAGGGAGAACATGCAAACCTCACACAGTCAGTCACAGGGAGAACGTGCAAACCTCACATTGGCAGTTACGGGGAGAACACGCAAACCTCGTGCCGACAGTCACAGGGAAAATGTGAAAACCTCACTCCGACAGTTAGAGGGAGAGCTCGCAAACCTCACACAGACTGTTATAGGGAGAAAACACAAACCTCACAGAGACAGTTACAGGGAGAACATGCAAACCTCACACAGACAGTCACAGGGAGAACGTGCAAACCTCACACAGACAGTAAGAGGGAGAACATGCAAACCTCACACAGTTACAGGGAGAACATGCAAACCTCACACAGACAGTTACAGGGAGAATGTACAAACCTCACACAGACAGTTACAGGGAGAACATGCAAACCTCACACAGACAGTTACAGGGAGAACATGCAAACCTCACACAGACAGTTACAGGGAGAACATGCAAACCTCACACAGACAGTTACAGGGAGAACATGCAAACCTCACACAGACAGTTACAGGGAGAACGTGCAAACCTCACACAGACAGTTACAGGGAGAATACGCAAACCTCACACAGACAGTTACAGGGAGAACGTGCAAACCTCACACAGACAGTTGCACGGAGAACGTGCAAATCTCACACAGACAGCAGGGAGAACGAGCAAACCTCACACAGACAGTTACAGGGAGAACATGCAAATGTCAGACAGTTACAGGGAAAACGTGGAAACCTTGCACAGGCAGTCACAGGGAGAACGTGCAAACCTCACACAGACAGTTACAGGGAGAACGTGCAAACCTCACATGGACAGTTACAGGGAGAACATGCAAACCTCACACAGACAGTTACAGGGAGAACGTGCAAACCTCACACAGACAGTTACAGGGAGAACGTGCAAACCTCACACAGACAGTTACAGGGAGAACTTGCAAACCTCACACAGACAGTTACAGGGAGAACGTGCAAACCTCACACAGACAGTTACAGGGAGAACGTGCAAACCTCACACAGACAGTTACAGGGAGAACGTGCAAACCTCACACAGACAGTTACAGGGAGAAAACGCAAACCTCACACAGACAGTTACAGGGAGAACTTGCAAACTTCACACAGACAGTTACAGGGAGAACACGCAAAACTCACACAGACAGTTACAGGGAGAACTTGCAAACCTCACACAGACAGTTGCAGGGAGAACGTGCAAACCTCACACAGACAGTTACAGGGAGAAAACGCAAACCTCACACAGACAGTTACAGGGAGAACGTGCAAACCTCACACAGACAGTTACAGGGAGAACGTGCAAACCTCACACAGACAGTTACAGGGAGAACACGAAAACCTCACACAAACAGTTACTGGGAGAACTTGCAAACCTCACCCAGACAGTTACAGGGAGAACATGCAAACCTCACACAGACAGTTACAGGGAGAAATTGCAAACCTCACACAGACAGTTACAGGGAGAACGTGCAAACCTCACACAGACAGTTACAGGGAGAACACGCAAACCTCACACAGACAGTTACAGGGAGAACGTGCAAACCTCACACAGACAGTTACAGGGAGAACGTGCAAACCTCACACAGACAGTTACAGGGAGAATGTGCAAACCTCACACAGACAGTTACAGGAAGAACTTGCAAACTTCACATTTACAGTTACAGGGAGAACGTAAAAATCCTCAGACAGACAGTTACAGGGAGAACGTGCAAACCTCACACAGACAGTTAGAGGGAGAGCTTGCAAACCTCGCACAGACTATTATAGGGAGAAAACACAAACCTCTGTTAGACAGTTGCAGGGAGAACATGCAAACCTCACACAGACAGTTACAGGGAGAACGTGCAAACCTCACACAGTCACAGGGAGAACGTCAAACGTGACACAGACAGTTGCAGGGCGAACTTACAACCCTCACATTGACAGTTACGGGGAGAACACGCAAACCTCACACAGACAGTCACAGGGAGAGTGTGCAAACCTCACACAGACAGTTACAGGGAGAACGTGCAAACCTCACACAGACAGTTACAGGGAGAACACGCAAACCTCACACAGACAGTTACAGGGAGAACGTGCAAACCTCACACAGACAGTTACAGGGAGAACGTGCAAAACTCACACGGACAGTTGCTGGGAATACTTGCAAACCTCACACAGACAGTTACAGGGAGAACCTGCAAACCTCACCCAGACAGTTACAGTGAGAGTGTGCAAACCTCACACAGACAGTTGCAGGGAGAACGTGCAAACCTCACACAGACAGTTACAGGGAGAACACGCAAACCTCACACAGACAGTTACAGGGAGAACACGCAAACTTCACATAGACAGTTACAGGGAGAACACGCAAACCTTACACAGACAGTTACAGGGAGAACATGCAAAACCTCACACAGTCACAGGGAGAACGTGCAAACCTCACACAGACAGTTACAGTGAGATCGTAAAAATCCTCAGACAGACAGTTACAGGGAGAACGTGCAAACCTCACACAGACAGTTACAGGGAGAACGTGCAAACCTCACACAGACAGTTACAGGGAGAACGTGCAAACCTCACACAGACAGTTACAGGGAGAACAAGCAAACTTCACATAGACAGTTACAGGGAGAACATGCAAACCTCACACAGACAGTTACAGGGAGAACACGCAAACCTCACACAGACAGTTACTGGGAGAACGTGCAAACCTCACACAGACAGTTACAGGGAGAACACGCAAACCTCACACAGACAGTTACAGGGAGAATGTGCAAACCTCACACAGACAGTTACAGGGAGAACACGCAAACCTCACACAGACAGTTACAGGGAGAAAGTACAAACCTCGCACAGAACGTTACAGGGAGAACATGGAAACCTCACGCAGACAGTTACAGGGAGAACATGCAAACGTCACACAGACAGTTACAGGGCGAACGTACAACCCTCACATTGGCAGTTACGGGGAGAACACGCAAACCTCGCACCGACAGTCACAGGGAGAACGTGCAAACCTCACTCCGACAGTTAGAGGGAGAGCTCGCAAACCTCGCACAGACTATTATAGGGAGAAAACACAAACCTCACTTAGACAGTTACAGGGAGAACATGCAAACCTCACGCAGACAGTTACAGGGAGAACGTGCAAACCTCACACAGTCACAGGGAGAACGTCAAACGTCACACAGACAGTTGCAGGGCGAACTTACAACCCTCACATTGACAGTTACGGGGAGAACACGCAAACCTCACACAGACAGTCACAGGGAGAACGTGCAAACCTCACACAGACAGTTACAGGGAGAACGTGCAAACCTCACACAGACAGTTACAGGGAGAACACGCAAACCTCACACAGACAGTTACAGGGAGAACGTGCAAACCTCACACAGACAGTTACAGGGAGAATGTGCAAACCTCACACGACAGTTACAGGGAGAACATGCAAACCTCACACAGACAGTTACAGGGAGAACTTGGAAACCTCTCACAGACAATTACAGGGAGAACGTGCAAACCTACAGAGACAGTTGCAGGGAGAACGTGCAAACCTCACAGAGACAGTTACAGGGAGAACACGCATACCTCACCCAGACTGTTACTGGGAGAACACGCAAACTTCACATAGACAGTTACAGGGAGAACACGCAAACCTCACACAGACAGTTACAGGGAGAACGTGCAAACCTCACACAGTCACAGGGAGAACGTGCAAACCTCACACAGACAGTTACAGTGAGATCGTAAAAATCCTCAGACAGACAGTTACAGGGAGAACGTGCAAACCTCACACAGACAGTTGCAGGGAGAACGTGCAAACCTCACACAGACAGTTACAGGGAGAACGTGCAAACCTCACACAGACAGTTACAGGGAGAACACGCAAACTTCACATAGACAGTTACAGGGAAAACATGCAAACCTCAAACAGACAGTTGCAGGGAGAACGCGCAAACCTCACACAGACAGTTACAGGGAGAACGTGCAAACCTCACACAGACAGTTACAGGGAGAACACGCAAACCTCACACAGACAGTTACAGGGAGAACGTGCAAACCTCACACAGACAGTTACAGGGAGAACACGCAAACCTCACACAGACAGTTACAGGGAGAATGTGCAAACCTCACACAGAACGTTACAGGGAGAACATGGAAACCTCACGCAGACAGTTACAGGGAGAACATGCAAACGTCACACAGACAGTTACAGGGCGAACGTACAACCCTCACATTGGCAGTTACGGGGAGAACACGCAAACCTCGCACCGACAGTCACAGGGAGAACGTGCAAACCTCACTCCGACAGTTAGAGGGAGAGCTCGCAAACCTCGCACAGACTATTATAGGGAGAAAACACAAACCTCACTTAGACAGTTACAGGGAGAACATGCAAACCTCACACAGACAGTTACAGGGAGAACGTGCAAACCTCACAAAGTTACAGTGAGAAAGTCAAACCTCACACAGACAGTTACAGGGCGAACAGACAACCCTCACATTGACAGTTACGTGGAGAACACGCAAACCTCACACAGACAGTCACAGGGAGAACGTGCAAACCTCACACAGACAGTTACAGGGAGAACACGCAAACCTCACACAGACTGTTACAGGGAGAACGTGCAAACCTCACACAGACAGTTACAGGGAGAATGTGCAAACCTCACACAGACTGTTACAGGGAGAACATGCAATCCTCACACAGACAGTTACAGGGAGAACCTGCAAACCTCACCCAGACAGTTACAGTGAGAGCGTGCAAACCTCACACAGACAGTTGCAGGGAGAACGTGCAAACCTCACAGACACAGTTACAGGGAGAACACAGAATCCTCACACAGACAGTTACAGGGAGAACACGCAAACTTCACATGCACAGTTACAGGGAGAACACGCAAACCTCACACAGACAGTTACAGGGAGAACATGCAAACCTCACACAGTCACAGGGAGAACGTGCAAACCTCACACAGACAGTTACAGTGAGAACGTAAAAATCCTCAGACAGACAGTTACAGGGAGAATGTGCAAACCTCACACAGACAGTTGCAGGGAGAACGTGCAAACCTCATACAGTCACAGGGGGAACGTGCAAACCTCACACAGACAGTCACAGGGAGAACACCCAAACTTCACATAGACAGTAACAGGGAAAACGTGGAAACCTCACACTGTTACAGGGAGAACACGCAAACCTCACTCAGACAGTTATGGGAGAACGTGCAAACCTCACACAGACAGTTACAGGGAGAACTTGCAAACCACACACAGACAGATGCACGGAGAACGTGCAATCTTTGCACACTGTTGCAGGGAGAACGTGCAAACCTCCCACAGACAGTTACCGGAAGAACACGCAAACCTCACACATACAGTTACAGGGAGAATGTTGAAACCTCACACAGAACGTTACAGGGAGAGCATGGAAACCTCACTCAGACAGTTACAGGGCGAACATACAACCCTTCACATTGGCAGTTACGGGGAGAACACGCAAACCTCGCAATGACCGTGACAGGGAAAACGTGCAAACTTCACTCCGACAGTTAGAGGGAGAGCTCGCGAACCTCGCACAGACTATTATAGA